>NC_057811.1:197303686-197405420 GCF_018294505.1 Triticum aestivum | reverse complement strand
AGGACCCGGAGCCCGATCACTCGGCTTATACAGGCGGCCTGCCGGCAGAGCACCGCACCAACTGAACCTTCGAGCCGAGGACACTGTCGGCCACCTCCACTGCCGCCATCACCCGGCTCAAGGTGATGATGGAGTCGGAGGGCCTCAATGCGTCGGGCCTGCTGACCGCCTTCGTGGTGCGACGAGTGCTCCCTCTCCAATTCCGGCATCACATGATCAGCCCGATGAGCGGGCATCAAGACCCGTGCCGGATGTGCACCAAGGAGATGCCGGACGCGGAGGTGGCCCATCTGGTGAACCACATCTTGACTGCAAACTCTTGGAGGAGGAGTGGCAGTTCGGCAAGTGGCCATACTCCCACGCAGACCCGCCGCCCGCGGTGAGTACTTAACTCTTTTTTCTCTTTATTTGCCAGGTTCTGCTTTTGTCTCCTGATCAATCGGTCACGATGCAGATCCTCACACCCCAGTCGGCAGCCGACGCCCTAGAACAGGGCCATGAGTACCTGCCGGACCGGTCGGTGAGTGACGTGGACGACCCCGACTTGGGGGCGGCCGCCATGGAGGAGGAGGAAGCCGCAGGTGGCGAAGTCGGAGCAGGCGGCTCCGGAGGAGGCGGCGTCGAGAAGTGGCCGGATGATGATGAGCAGGAGGCCGAGCCGTGCTGCCCGCAGGGCGCCGACAAGCCGGACGCGAGTACTTCAGCCGCGCCGACCGCTCCAGGAGGCGCGCCCAAGCGCCGAGCCGGCCCGCCGCTGTTCGGCAGCCGCCCGAAGAAGCACCGGAACACGACCGCGACGACGAGGCGGCAGGAGGCCGCCGCCAAGGCGGCCCAGTTCCAGAGGACCACGAAGCAGCCCCCGATGGTGTATGCGTAAGTGCTTGACTCTCTTGCTTTTTCCCTTTGCCTTTCATGCAAACTTTCTCCTGAGTTTCTTCTTGTCTTGCTTGAACAGGGCCCCGCTTTCTCTTGAGCGATCGGCCTCTGCTTCCGTGATCGGGGTGGCAGAAGGCTCTGCCGACACCCACAGAATGGACCCGCACGCTGAGCTCCAGGCGGCGACGGAGCGAAACACGCGGGAACCGCGCGAGGAGCGGGAGGAGGTGGAGCGGCAGAAGGCGGCGGCGACCAAAGCGGCGCAGGCCGAAGCCGACGCGGCCACAAGGCTCAGGACGACGCCGCGGCCAAGGAGCGGGCGGACGCGGCAGCCAAGGTGCAGGAGGCAGGGGTGGCCCACAGCAAGGCTCCGCAACTCGTCGTCCCTTTGTGCTCCGCTCCACCCGCGCCCAAGATCCCGGCGCCGATTGGAGGAGCCAGCAATGACCAGCCGATCATGGAGAGGGGAGGGGGCGACGTCATCATCTTCGGGGGCGGAGGTGCCCCCACAAGTGCCGACTGCTGACGCGCAGAACAGTCGGCCTAAAGTGCCACCGGCACCACCAGCTGGCAATGAGTTGATGGTGGGCTCGACTCCGGTGGTCCGCACTCCGGGGCGCCGTCGCTCGGAGAAGGCGGCGTCAGCACCAAGGCTAGTGTACTTCGGGGACGCAAGCTCTTCGGCCCCTGACGCCGAGGCCAGCAGCGCCGCCCCACCAGAGTGGACTCCTGGGGGCGGGACGAGTGTGATGAATCGGGCCACGAACGACGTCCAGGCCCATCTTCAGGCCCAAGGCGCCACCCTCCACCACTACACAAAGGAGTTCTTGGCAACGCGTACAGCCAGCCGGGTATGTCTCTTGATTGCTTGTTTTCTATTCTTGCAATCTTCTTGAAATCTTCCGTGGGGGCGCGCCAGCGCCCCCACTGGGTGTAGCCCCCCAGTTCCGGGCCAGCTGCTGAGCAGGCGGCTCGGAACTTAAAGGTAAGTTCCGAGTGCTAACCTTTTCTTTTTTCTTCTGTTGTCTTTGCTGCAGGACTATCACAACATCCGCACGGCCGCCTTCAACTCCCCTGTACGGGAGCTGGCCAAGCGGACTGCTGACTTGGCCGACAGCCGGAGTAAGCACTCCGTCCTTATTCTCACGAGGGTGCGCCAGTGCACCCGCGGGGTGTAGCCCCTGAGATTTGGGCCGACTGCTGAGCAGTCGGGCCAGATCTTCCAGCAACTACTTTTTCTTTTGTTGACTTGCTAACTGTCTTTTCTTTCTTGTCTTCTGCAGGAGCCAACGCCACCTTGCAGCAACAGCTGGGCGAGGCTCATACCGCGATGTGCGCCAAGGAGGAGGAGCGCAGCAAGGCGGAGCAGGAGCGCGACAGCCTGGCCAAGAAGTTGGCTGACCAGGCAGACCAGCACAAGGCAGAGCACCAGAACCTCAAGGAGGCGGAGGAGGCCCTCCAGGACGAGTTCGAGACTCAGCGCTCGAACTGGGTCAAGAGGGAGAAGGCTCTGGCCGACGGTTACAGCGAGATCGAGGACATGCTCGATGGTGAGTTGTCCTTCCCTTCCTTCTGCCTGCCGACTTCTCATACAAGCCGGCTTCCGACTTCATACTTCTTTTTCCTTCTTGTACAGAGTATTTTCCTGGTCACGACGTTGCCGCCAGCCAAGCCATCAAGGCTCTCCGCGACGAGTGAAGGCTGGCTGGTGCAGAAATTGCGCCTAACGCCCCACGAACCCTCAGCGAGCAGCTTCTCGTCGTTCAAGCCCGTCTCTAGCCGGCTCATCGGGCATTCCGCTGCATGCAGCGCGTCGGAGCCCAAGTGGTTTCCATCCTCTGGACAGGTACTCCTGTTCCGCGCACCCCCAGTCGGACCGCCGACTGGTTAGAGGTGGCTGTCGGCCGCTTGGAGGCGTGGAAGGGCTCCTCATCCCGGGCGGGCGCACAGCAAGCCTTGGAGTTCGTCCAGGCATGGTACCCTGGGCTGAACCTAGCCCAGTTGGCCATGTACTGGGAGGAAGCCACCGAAGAGCTGGCGGCGGTGGTGCCCGCGCTCTATCATCGTGCTGTAGCGATCGCCGAGTACACTGATACCAATGTCTTCCTCCTCGAGCTTGACAAGGAGGGTGCCGAGGTGCATCCCAACTGGTTCGGGCTGAACCCTGAAGATGGCAAGGACTCGGTGGAGGAGATCGCCTCCAGCGATGAGGACGAGGAAGAGGAGGGTGAGGACGGCGAAGACAATGCGCCGGATAATGGAGCCGATAGCCGGCCTCAGCCCGACCAAGTCTCGGCCAACGAGCTGCGTGCCGGTGAGCCGACTGTTGTGGGTGCTGATCAGGCCGAGTCCAACCAGACGGCCGTTCCACCACCCGGAGCCTCGACCTCTGCCGACCCCTCTAATTCGGCTGGTGCTCCTCTGGCCTAGGCGGCCAAGTTTTCTTTCTTTCCTGTTTTGTAATCTCTCGAACAAAATTGTTAAATTTGCGCAGTTCCACCCGCTGGGGTGTATTCAAACTCTGTTGAATGCTGGCCGAGGGCCTTTTTTGCTATGTAAACTAATTTCACCAAGTTCTCACTTGTCTTGCTGCTCTTTTGGCTTTTTCCTTTGCCACCTTCCCTTAGCTGCCGCCTTGCCAGCCAGACAGCCGCTCTACGGTCTGTGGCTGGGTCAAGTACTTGGCCAATTTTTGGGAAGGCAAGTACTTTGGCCGCTTTAGAATGTAGCAAGTTAAGTAAGAAGCCAGCCGGTCGGTGAGGCGAGGAGCTGGCTTGGCCTATGTGAATGCTTTGGTCCTTAGCCATTTTTCGTGTGGGCACAATTTCCTGCCTTCAACTCTTGCCGGCCGAACAGTCGCTCTGCAAGCTGTGGCTTGTGGCAAGAGAAGGCTAAGGTGCTGGTACACTACTTGTCCGACTGCAGGTAGCACCAACATAGTACAAGGCGGCAAGCCCCCGGGCCGACAGGTCGAACCCGGTGCCAGGCAGAATAAAGAAGTACCACATTCATAGGCACAGAACTTATCATACAGATAAAAAGGGTAGCCCCCGAGTGCTCCTCGAGGGACCCGATGTCTTAGCGCTTAATACAAAAGGTAGCGTGGTACATACTGCATCAACTGTAAAATCTTCGGAGGAGATTTGCATTCCATGGGCGCTCCGATTCCTTGCCGGAGTCGTCTCTCTTGCGTGCTCTCGGCTTCTGTGCATCGATGAGGTAGTAGGAGTCATTGCCCAGAGCTTGGCTGATGACGAAGGGGCCTTCCCAAGGGGCCAAGAGCTTGTGTTGGCCGGCTGTTCGCTGGATCAGCCGGAGCACAAGGTCTCTCTCTTGGAAGGATCTTGGCTTGACCTTCCGACTGTGGTATCGGCGCAGGCTCTGCTGCTAGATGGCGTACCGGCTGAGTGCTAACAGCCGGCCCTCTTCCAGCAGATCGACATCATCTTCTCGTGCTTCCTTTGCGTCCACTTCCGTGTACATGGTGACGCGAGGTGAGTCGAACTCAATGTCAGTTGGGATGATGGCCTTGGCCCCATGTACCAGGAAGAAGGGAGTGAAGCCGGTTGATTTGTTCGTAGTGGTGTGTAGGATCCAGAGGACGGCCGGCAGCTTGTCGATCCAGCAGCTGGCCGACCGCTCCAGAGGCTCGACCAGTCGGGGCTTGATGCCAGAGAGGATGAGGCCATTTGCTCACTCGACTTGGCCGTTTGACTGCGGATGGGCAAAGGACGCTAAGTCCAGTCGGATACCCTGCGTCGTGCAGAAACGGGCCAAGGCTCCCTTGGCAAAGTTCGTGCCATTGTCGGTGATGATGCTGTGTGGTACACTGTATCGGACAGTGATATCTGTGATGAAGGTCACAGCAGTCGGACCATTCAGTTTCTTGATTGGTTTCGCTTCAATCCACTTGGTGAATTTGTCCACGGCGACAAGCAGATGGGTCATGCCTCCGCGTGCTGTCTTGAATGGTCCCACCATGTCCAGCCCCCACACGGCAAAGGGCCACGTGAGGGGGATAGTCTTGAGTGCAGAAGCCGGCAGATGTTGCTTGGAGCTGAATTTCTGGCACCCCTTGCAATGCTTGACCAGATGCTTGGCGTCCTCCAAAGCAGTCGGCCAGAAGAAACCATGGCGGAAAGCATTGGCGACAAGGGATCTGGAGGCCGCGTGGTGGCCGCACTCACCTTGGTAAATATCTTTGAGGATTGCTTGGCCCTTCTCTAGTTCTACACAGCGCTGGAAGACCCTAGTCATGCTGCGTATGACAAGCCCTCTGTTTACTATCGTGTAGGCTCCTGCTCGGCGCTGCACCTGCCGGGCCGAGATCTCATCAGCCGGCAGCTCTCTGTTCACCAGGAAATTGAGGATGGGCTGCGCCCATGATGGTGCTTGAACTTCATCTACTGTCATCATGGCCACTTGTACTAGGGCGGCTGGGTTGGGAAGCAGCGGGTTGGAGTTGGTTGCCGCTTGCTGCATCATTGGAGTCCCCGGGCCGACTGCTGCAGCCCCTGGGCCGGGTGCGACTGCTGCAGTCCCCGTGCCGCCTGCCGAAGTCCCCGGGCCGACTTCTGCAACCCCCGAGTCGGATCCGCCTGCTTTGGGAGCAGCCGGCACGAAGATGGACTCGGACTCTCGAGAAGGCTTGATTGACGGCTTGCGGAGGCACTAAAGGGAAACACCGGCTGGTATTGCTTGACGGGTGGAGCCGATCCGTGCTAGAGCGTCAGCTAGCTCGTTTTCATTACGTGGCACGTGAAGAAACTCACACCCTTCAAAATATCCGCTGAGTTGCTGAACAAGGAAACGGTAACTCGCATGTTTGCATCCTTGGCGTCCCAGTCACCAGACGACTGTTGGACCACCAAGTCGGAGTCGCCATAGCACATGATCCGGTGGATGCCGATCTCTTTGGCCAGTTGGAGGCCGTGTACTAGCGCCTCATACCCGGTGTCGGATTACGGGTTCCGGCAAAACCCTTAAGGTTCGAATACTGGGGTGCGCACGAAGATCCCTCCCTTCCCTAGCTCACACACTCGCCATGATCTCAAAGCTCAACACGAAGAACCTGAAGAACAAGGGACACAAGAGTTTATACTGGTTCGAGCCACCAATGTGGTGTAATACCCTACTCCAGTGTGGTGTGGTGGATTGCCTCTTGGGCTGAGGATGAACAAGTACAAGGGAAGAACAGCCTCCTGAGGAGAGGTGTTCTTGTGCTCGGTGAGCTTGTGTGTGTGAGGATGGAATGGATCCGATCCAAGAAGAGTTTTCTCCTACTGTGGTGGCTAGTCCTATTTATAGAGGTCCTGGTCCTCTTCCCAAATGTAGGCGGGAAGGGATCCAACAATGGCCAAATTTGAAGGGAGACAACCAATACAGGTTATCCTGACTAAAGGTGGTCTTCGCCTGCCAAAGGCTCTGGTGGTGATGCCGTCCTGGGCTCCACGGTGACCTCCGTCCTGCTGTCCTGCTGGTCTTGGTCTTGTTGCACCAATATGGAAACCTTTGCCTGATGCCTCGGAACTCCTCGCCTGCGCCTGCCTCTGTAGCACCAAAGAGGAAACGACTAAACTGCACGCTGGCTCCCGCCTGGCCTTGGTCATCATGGCTTGCGTCACAGGAACCTCGCGAGGTGCCCCTTGCCTTGATCTCTCTGCCCCTCGCGAGCCAGCCTAGTGAGGTTGCCCCTAAGAAGGTCTTGTGTCGTCCGCCTCACAAGGCTTGGCCCCTCGCGAGGGTCTTGGGTGTTTGCTGGTGAAGATGGGCCGTACCAGGCCGCTGGTGGAGCCACGCCGTGGGCCGCAGGCAGGCAAGTCTGGGGACCCCCGTTCCCTGGACGCCGACGGTAGCCCTCGGGCCCAAGGCGCGCTCGGACTTGGCTTCGAGGCGAAGCCATGGGGCAAGTGCGGAGCGCCGCGGGCCCCAACAGCCTGAGTCCTTGGTTGACGCGTGGCGATCGATGGGACGTGGGCGTCTCCGCTTCCCCACCTACCTCGGCAACTGCCCTCGGTTTGACGAGACCCTGCTGCATGCATAAGAAAAACCATCATTGCGTGTGATCGTGGAGGCCGGCGGTTGGCCTCCCGCTGACTATAAATGAAGAGGGGGGCGGAGCCCCCGTTGTTCATCTCCTTCTTTCTCGCCGCGCGCTCCTTCCTCTTCCTCCTTGCTCCATCGCCTTGCCGCAACAACAATGGAGCCGATACAGAGGTTCTCGGTCGCAGAGTAGGGAGAAACCCCCCGCGACGAGTCGGGGCCGCTTCCGCCGAAGAAGAGGCTGGCCCACCGCCGTGACGTAGTCGTGAGGCCGGAGGTGTCGAGGCCTTGGTATGAGTGGCCTCCCCCTGGGTATCCGCTGCCTGTGTACGCTCAAGCCGAGGGCTCCGGAGGAACAGGCGGCGACCAGCGCCATCTATGCCGCGGCCGTGGTCGCCGCGCCGTGGTGGCGTGTGCCGTCACCCCAGGAACCCATACCGAGGGCGCCTCGCGCGAACTCGTGATGTGGGCGGCGATGCCTCCGCGCACTTGGATTCGCTTCCCGCGGTTCTTCTCCACCGAGATGCTGCTGAGGGGTCCGCTTGAGCTGTGGATACAACACGCCGAATGCGATGCCCCAGCGACAGGGGCGGAGGTTGATGTCGTCTCCTCGGGCAAGATCTTCATGAACTGCGGCTGGGGTGAGGTCGCCTGAGTTTGCCGTACGGAGGGCGCCCTCGCCATCCACTTCGAGTACAGCGGCGCCTCCACGATGTTCTTCAAGTTCTTCGACGAGGAAGGCCGCCGCTTGGAGTGTTGCCCTGGAGGAGGTCGTCGGGACGGTGCTGCGGCCGGAGCCAGGACTGCCACTGGCCTCGCCAGCGGTTTCCTCTGGCAGTAGCGGTGGCACTTGGGAGTCCAGCGACTCTCCCGAGCCCTATGAGACTTCGGAGACGAGAAACGATAGCTACGTGCCCCTGAGCTCTCGCCGTGCCCGGAGCGCGGCCGCAGCGTCCAGCCGCCGCCATCGCTAATCTGGGTGGGGTTGGCGCCAGCCTCCCGTGGCCCACTGTTGATGATGGTGTCGGTGGCGTTGGCGCGTGTAGATAGGGCTCCTAGAACCTCCTTCTTTTGTTCCCTGCGAGGAATCGAGACGGACCCCGTGGGGGCGTGTAAAGGGTCTGTAATGCCTTTTGTTGATATCATCCTTATTATGAGGATTTACGAATGCATGTCCTGCTTCGTCGCGGTCTCCCCTTTCCAACTTCACAGTAGCTTAGTGCTCTACGCCGACAGGTCCCGGTCGCCAGGCAGGCAGCAGCCATCGCTAGTATGCCAGGTCGCGATGTCGTGGTCAAGGCCGGGAGGTGAGCGGCCCGAGGTCCAGTAAGAGCTCCTGAGGCGCGATGCTCAAGAGGTCCCCTTTAGCGCGCAAGCATCTACCTAAAGGTAGGAAAGGGAGGCGACGTCACCGTAACAAGGCTGCAACAGGTGGGAATCCTATGCCGTAGCGCTTGGCCGACCCAGGTGCGAAACTTATCTTGGTAGTCCAGAGTCGATTCCTTGTGCAGCACCAGACTCGTGCATTGACGGCCATAGTGTAGCCAGGGTAGGCTCGCGCGAGCCACCCCCCCTTTCCCACGCTCCTCTGTGTGCTCTACGTCCTCGGGTCCCGGTCCTCGAGCGAGCTCAGCCATCGCTGGTATGCCAAGTCGCGATGGCGTGGTCAAGGCCAGGGGGTGAGGGATGGAGAGCCAGTAAGAGCTCCTGAGTCGCGATGCTCAGGAACCCCCTTTCAAAGCACAAGCGAATTGCATGGGAAAAGAAGGAGCCCATGGTGCCACCCGTTGTCGCCCTCCGGTGGTTCCTGTAGTGTTAGTGCGAGGAGGGATACAAATTGCAACTACGTTTACCGGTCTGCCACTAGCCGTTCTGCAAGAAGATGAAGGCACTGAGGGCCTGGTGAGGTGACGTGCGCGGGCGTGCCGCGAGCCAGAGCTCGAACACTCAGATTTGTCAGTGTTGTAGGGAGGCACCCGAGCACAAGCGCCGTGCCAGCATGAGTAGCCCCCGTTGTGGGATGAGAATGGGGCCGACCGGCAACGCATGCGGCCGCGGTGAGTGACAATCAAGCAAGTGATGACTATAAATAACTCATGCATGGAAACCAGCTAGCTTAGATAGATGCAGAATGATACATGCCACTGGGACAGACCCGAGCGGCCTGGGGATGATGCAGCCCAAGGGGCGCCCCCGGCAGAGTAAGCTGAAGATCAAAAAGGATACATGCCGCAGGGGCAGGCCCGTGCATCCTGGGAATAATGCAGCCCGAGGGGCGCTCCCAGCTGAATAAACATGGAAAATGTCACCCCGGTTCCGTTGGCGAAGGAGTGTTGGGGTAGCCAAAGACGCGTGATGAAGGAACCGCTCCTCATGAACCGCCAGGGCCCTGAGCCTCTGGAGGCTCTGGGGGCTCGGGCGGTTCCTTGAGGACCGTCTGAAGGAAATATGCCCTAGAGGAAATAATAAAGTTATTATTTATTTCCTTATATCATGATAAATGTTTATTATTCATGCTAGAATTGTATTAACCGTAAACATAATACATGTGTGAATACATAGACAAACAGAGTGTCACTAGTATGCCTCTACTTGACTAGCTCGTTGATCAAAGATGGTTATATTTCCTAGCCATAGACATGAGTTGTCATTTGCTTAACGGGATCACATCATTAGGAGAATGATGTGATTGACTTGACCCATTCCGTTAGCTTGGCACTCGATCGTTTAGTATGTTGCTATTACTTTCTTCATGACTTATACATGTTCCTATGACTATGAGATTATGCAACTCCCGTTTACCGGAGGAACACTTTGTGTGCTACCAAACGTCACAACGTAACTGGGTGATTATAAAGGTGCTCTACAGGTGTCTCCAAAGGTACTTGTTGGGTTGGCGTATTTCGAGATTAGGATTTGTCACTCTGATTGTCGGAGAGGTATCTCTGGGCCAACTCAGTAATACACATCACTATAAGCCTTGCAAGCATTGTGACTAATGAGTTAGTTGCGGGATGATGTATTATGGAACGAGTAAAGAGATTTGCCGGTAACGAGATTGAACTAGGTATCGAGATACCGACGATCGAATCTCGGGCAAGTAACATACCGATGACAAAGGGAACAACGTATGTTGTTATGCGGTCTGACCGATAAAGATATTCATAGAATATGTGGGAACCAATATGAGCATCCAGGTTCCGCTATTGGTTATTGACCGGAGAGGTGTCTCGGTCATGTCTACATAGTTCTGGAACCCATAGGGTCCGCACGCTTAACGTTACGATGACAGTTATATTATGAGTTTATATGTTTTGATGTACCAAAGGTTGTTCGGAGTCCCGGATGTGATCACGGACATGACAAGGAGTCTCGAAATGGTCGAGACATAAAGATTGATATATTGGAAGCCTATGTTTGGACATCGGAAGTGTTCCGGGTGAAATCGGGATTTTTCCGGAGTACCGGGAGGTTACCGGAACCCCCCAGTAACTTAATGGGCCTTAGTGGGCCTAGGTGGAAGAGAGGAGAGGAGGCCAGGGCAGGGCCGCGCGCCCCTCCCCCCCCAGTCCGAATAGGACAAGGAGAGGGGGCGGCGCCCCCCCTTCCTTCCTCCCCTCCACCTCTTCCCCCTTTCTCTCCTAGTCCAACATGGAAAAGGGGGGGAGTCCTACTCCCGGTAGGAGTAGGACTCCTCCTGGCGCGCCTCTCCTCTAGGCCGGCCGAACCCCCCCTTGCACCTTTATATACGGGGGCAGGGGGGCACCTCTAGAAACACAATTGATCATTGATCTCTTAGCCGTGTGCGGTGCCCCCTCCACCATATTACACCTCGATAATATCGTAGCGGTGCTTAGGCGAAGCCCTGCGTCGGTAGAACATCATCATCGTCACCACGCCGTCGTGCTGACGAAACTCTCCCTCAACACTCGGCTAGATCGGAGTTCGAGGGACGTCATCGAGCTGAACGTGTGCTGAACTCGGAGGTGCCGTGCGTTCGGTACTTGATCGGTCGGATCGTGAAGACGTACGACTACATCAACCGCGTTGTGTTAACGCTTCCGCTTTCGGTCTACGAGGGTACGTGGACAACACTCTCCCCTCTCGTTGTTATACATCACCATGATCTTGCGTGTGCGTAGGAAATTTTTTGAAATTACTACGTTGCCCAACAGTGGCATCCGAGCCAGGTTTTATGCGTTGATGTTATATGCACGAGTAGAACACAAGTGAGTTGTGGGCAATAGAAGTCATACTGCTTACCAGCATGTCATACTTTGGTTCGGCGGTATTGTGAGATGAAGCGGCCCGGACCGACATTACGCATACGCTTACGCGAGACTGGTTTCACCGTGCGAGCACTCGTTGCTTAAAGGTGACAGGCGGGTGTCTGTCTCTCTCACTTTAGTTGAACCGAGTGTGGCTACGCCCGGTCCTTGCGAAGGTTAAAACAGCACCAACTTGACAAACTATCGTTGTGGTTTTGATGCGTAGGTAAGAACGGTTCTTGCTAAGCCCGTAGTAGCCACGTAAAACTTGCAACAACAAAGTAGAGGACGTCTAACTTGTTTTTGCAGGGCATGTTGCGATGTGATATGGTCAAGACATGATGCTATGTTTTATTGTATGAGATGATCATGTTTTGTAACCGAGTTATCGGCAACTGGCAGGAGCCATATGGTTGTCGCTTTATTGTATGAAATGCAATCGCCATGTAATTGTTTTACTTTATCACTAAGCGGTAGCAATAGTCGTAAAAGCAATAGTTGGCGAGACGACAACGATGCTACGATGGAGATCAAGGTGTCGCGCCGGTGACGATGGTGATCATGACGGTGCTTCGGAGATGGAGATCACAAGCACAAGATGATGATGGCCATATCATATCACTTATATTGATTGCATGTGATGTTTATCTTTTATGCATCTTATCTTGGTTTGATTGACGGTAGCATTATAAGATGATCTCTCACTAAAATTTCAAGATAAAAGTGTTCTCCCTGAGTATGCACCATTGCAAAAGTTCTTCGTGCTGAGACACCACGTGATGATCGGGTGTGATAGGCTCTACGTTCAAATACAACGGGTGCAAAACAGTTGCACACGCAGAATACTCAGGTTAAACTTGATGAGCCTAGCATATGCAGATATGGCCTCGGAACACGGAGACCGAAAGGTCGAGCGTGAATCATATAGTAGATATGATCAACATAGTGATGTTCACCATTGAAACTACTCCATCTCACGTGATGATCGGACATGGTTTAGTTGATATGGATCACGTGATCACTTAGAGGATTAGAGGGATGTCTATCTAAGTGGGAGTTCTTAAGTAATATGATTAATTGAACTTAAATTTATCATGAACTTAGTACCTGATAGTATCTTGCTTGCCTATGTTAATTGTAGATAAATGGCCCGTGATGTTGTTCCGTTGAATTTTAATGCGTTCCTTGAGAAAGCAAAGTTGAAAGATGATGGTAGCAATTACACGGACTGGGTCCGTAACTTGAGGATTATCCTCATTGCTGCACAGAAGAATTACGTCCTGGAAGCACCGCTAGGTGCCAGGCCTCCTGCAAGGGCAACACCAGAAGTTATGAACGTCTGGCAGAGCAAAGCTGGTGACTACTCAATAGTTCAGTGTGCCATGCTTTACGGCTTAGAACCGGGTCTTCAACGACGTTTTGAACGTCATGGAGCATATGAGATGTTCCAGGAGTTGAAGTTAATATTTCAAGCAAATGCCCGGATTGAGAGATATGAAGTCTCCAATAAGTTCTACAGCTGCAAGATGGAAGAGAATAGTTCTGTCAGTGAGCATATACTCAAAATGTCTGGGTATAATAATCACTTGATTCAACTGGGAGTTAATCTTCCGGATGATAGCGTCATTGACAGAATTCTTCAATTACTGCCACCAAGCTACAAGAGCTTCGTGATGAACTATAACATGCAAGGGATGAATAAGACAATTCCCGAGCTCTTCGCAATGCTAAAGGCAGCGGAGGTAGAAATCAAAAAGGAGCATCAAGTGTTGATGGTCAATAAGACCACTAGTTTCAAGAAAAATGGCAAAGGGAAGAAGAAGGGGAACTTCAAGAAGAACAGCAAGGAAGTTGCTGTTCAGGAGAAGAAACCCAAGTCAGGACCTAAGCCTGAATCTGAGTGCTTCTACTGCAAGCAGACTGGTCACTGGAAGCGGAACTGCCCCAAGTATTTGGCGGATAAGAAGGATGGCAAGGTTAACAAAGGTATATGTGATATACATGTTATTGATTTGTACCTTACTAATGCTCGCAGTAGCACCTGGGTATTTGATACTGGTTCTGTTGCTAATATTTGCAACTCGAAACAGGGGCTACGGATTAAGCGAAGATTGGCTAAGGACGAGGTGACGATGCGCGTGGGAAATGGTTCCAAAGTCGATGTGATCGCGGTCGGCACGCTACCTCTACATCTACCTTCGGGATTAGTTTTAGACCTAAATAATTGTTGTTTGGTGCCAGCGTTAAGCATGAACATTATATCTAGATCTTGTTTGATGCGAGACGGTTATTCATTTAAATCAGAGAATAATGGTTGTTCTTTTTATATGAATAATATCTTTTATGGTCATGCACCCTTGAAGAGTGGTCTATTTTTGTTGAATCTCGATAGTAGTGATACACATATTCATAATATTGAAGCCAAAAGATGCAGAGTTGATAATGATAGTGCAACTTATTTGTGGCACTGCCGTTTAGGTCATATCGGTGTAAAGCGCATGAAGAAACTCCATAATGATGGACTTTTGGAATCACTTGATTATGAATCAGTTGGTACTTGCGAACCGTGTCCCATGGGCAAGATGACTAAAACACCGTTCTCCGGTACTATGGAGAGAGCAACTGATTTGTTGGAAATCATACATACAGATGTATGTGGTCCAATGAATATTGAGGCTCGTGGCGGATATCGTTATTTTCTCACCTTCACAGATGATTTGAGCAGATATGGGTATATCTACTTAATGAAACATAAGTCTGAAACATTTGAAAAGATCAAAGAATTTCAGAGCGAAGTTGAAAATCATCGTAACAAGAAAATAAAGTTTCTACGATCAGATCGTGGAGGAGAATATTTGAGTTATGAGTTTGGCCTACATTTGAAACAATGCGGAATAGTTTCGCAACTCACGCCACCCGGAACACCACAACGTAATGGTGTGTCCGAACGTCGTAATCGTACTTTACTAGATATGGTGCGATCTATGATGTCTCTTACTGATTTACCGCTATCGTTTTGGGGTTATGCTTTAGAGACGGCTGCATTCACTCTAAATAGGACACCATCAAAATCTGTTGAGACGACGCCTTATGAACTATGGTTTGGCAAGAAACCAAAGTTGTCGTATCTTAAAGTTTGGGGTTGCGATGCTTATGTGAAGAAACTTGAACCTGATAAGCTCGAACCTAAATCGGAGAAATGTGTCTTCATAGGATACCCAAAGGAGACTGTTGGGTACACCTTCTATCAGAGATCCGAAGGCAAGACATTCATTGCTAAGAATGGATCCTTTCTATAGAAGGGGTTTCTCTCGAAAGAAGTGAGTGGGAGGAAAGTAGAACTTGATGAGGTAATTGTACTTGCTCCCTTATTGGAAACTAGATCATCACAGAAACCAGTTTCTGCGACACCTACACCAATTAGTGAGGAAGTTAATGATAATGATCATGAAACTTGAGATCAAGTTATTACTGAACCTTGTAGGTCAACCAGATTAAGATCCGCACCAGAGTTGTACGGTAATCCTGTTCTGGAGGTTATGTTGCTAGACCATGACGAACCTACGAACTATGAAAAAGCGATGGTGAGCCTAGATTCCGCAAAATGGCTTGAGGCCATGAAATCCGAGATGGGATCCATGTATGAGAACAAAGTATGGACTTTCGTTGACTTGCCCGATGATCGGCAAGCCATTGAAAATAAATGGATCTTCAAGAAGAAGACTGACGCTGACGGTAATGTTACTGTCTATAAAGCTCGACTTGTTGCAAAAGGTTTTCGACAAGTTCAAGGGATTGACTACGATGAGAACTTCTCACCCGTAGCGATGGTTAAGTCTGTCCGAATCATGTTAGCAATTGCCGCATTTTATGATTATGAAATTTGGCAAATGGATGTCAAAACTGCATTCCTGAATGGATTTCTGGAAGAAGAGTTGTATATGATGCAACCGGAAGGTTTTGTCGATCCAAAGGGAGCTAACAAAGTGTGCAAGCTCCAGCGATCCATTTATGGACTGGTGCAAGCCTCTCGGAGTTGGAATAAACGCTTTGATAGTGTGATCAAAGCATTTGTTTTTATACAGACGTTTGGAGAAGCCTGTATTTACAAGAAAGTGAGTGGGAGCTCAGTAGCATTTCTGATATTATATGTGGATGACATATTGCTAATTGGAAATGATATAGAATTTCTGGATAGCATAAAGGGATACTTGAATAATAGTTTTTCAATGAAAGACCTCGGTGAAGCTGCATATATATTGGGCATCAAGATCTATAGAGATAGATTAAGACGCTTAATTGGACTTTCACAAAGCACATACCTTGACAAAGTTTTGAAGAAGTTCAAAATGGATCAAGCAAAGAAAGGGTTCTTGCCTGTACTACAAGGTGTGAGATTGAGTAAGACTCAATGCCCGACCACTGCAGAAGATAGAGAGAAGATGAATGATGTTCCCTATGCTTCAGCCATAGGCTCTATCATGTATGCAATGCTGTGTACCAGACCTGATGTGTGCCTTGCTATAAGTTTAGCAGGGAGGTACCAAAGTAATCCAGGAGTGGATCACTGGACAGCGGTCAAGAACATCCTGAAATACCTGAAAAGGACTAAGGATATGTTTCTCGTTTATGGAGGTGACAAAGAGCTCATCGTAAATGGTTACGTTGATGCAAGCTTTGACACTGATCCGGACGATTCTAAATCGCAAACCGGATACGTGCTTACATTGAACGGTGGAGCTGTCAGTTGGTGCAGTTCTAAGCAAAGTGTCGTAGCGGGATCTACGTGTGAAGCGGAGTACATAGCTGCTTCGGAAGCAGCAAATGAAGGAGTCTGGATGAAGGAGTTCATATCCGATCTAGGTGTCATACCTAGTGCATCGGGACCAAAGAAAATCTTTTGTGACAATACTGGTGCAAATGCCTTAGCAAAGCAATCCAGATTTCACAAGAGAACCAAGCACATCAAAAGACGCTTCAATTCCATCCGGGATTTAGTCCAGGTGGGAGACATAGAAATTTGCAAGATACATACGGATATGAATGTTGCAGATCCGTTGACTAAGCCTCTTCCACGAGCGAAACATGATCAGCACCAAGACTCCGTGGGTGTAAGAATCATTACTGTGTAATCTAGATTATTGACTCTAGTGCAAGTGGGAGACTGAAGGAAATATGCCCTAGAGGCAATAATAAAGTTATTATTTATTTCCTTATATCATGATAAATGTTTATTATTCATGCTAGAATTGTATTAACCGGAAACATAATACATGTGTGAATACATAGACAAACAGAGTGTCACTAGTATGCCTCTACTTGACTAGCTCGTTGATCAAAGATGGTTATATTTCCTAGCCATAGACATGAGTTGTCATTTGATTAACGGGATCACATCATTAGGAGAATTATGTGATTGACTTGACCCATTCCGTTAGCTTAGCACTCGATCGTTTAGTATGTTGCTATTGCTTTCTTCATGACTTATACATGTTCCTATGACTATGAGATTATGCAACTCCCGTTTGTCGGAGGAACACTTTGTGTGCTACCAAACGTCACAACGTAACTGGGTGATTATAAAGGTGCTCTACAGGTGTCTCCAAAGGTACTTGTTGGGTTGGCGTATTTCGAGATTAGGATTTGTCACTCCGATTGTCGGAGAGGTATCTCTGGGCCCACTCAGTAATACACATCACTATAAGCCTTGCAAGCATTGTGACTAATGAGTTACTTGCGGGATGATGTATTACGGAACGAGTAAAGAGACTTTCCGGTAACGAGATTGAACTAGGTATCGAGATACCGACGATCGAATCTCGGGCAAGTAACATACCGATGACAATGGGAACAACGTATGTTGTTATGCGGTCTGACCGATAAAGATCTTCGTAGAATATGTGGGAACCAATATGATCATCCAGGTTCCGCTATTGGTTATTGACTGGAGAGGTGTCTCGGTCATGTCTACATAGTTCTCGAACCCGTAGGGTCCGCACGCTTAACGTTACGATGACAGTTATATTATGAGTTTATATGTTTTGATGTACCGAAGTTTGTTCGGAGTCCCGGATGTGATCACGGACATGACGAGGAGTCTCGAAATGGTCGAGACATAAAGATTGATATATTGGAAGCCTATGTTTGGACATCGGAAGTGTTCCGGGTGAAATCAGGATTTTTCCGGAGTACCGGGAGGTTACCGGAACCCCCCAGTAACTTAATGGGCCTTAGTGGGCCTAGGTGGAAGAGAGGAGAGGAGGCCAGGGCAGGGCCGCGCGCCCCTCCCCCCCAGTCCGAATAGGACAAGGAGAGGGGGGCGGCGCCCCCCCTTCCTTCCTCCCCTCCACCTCTTCCCCCTTTCTCTCCTAGTCCAACATGGAAAAGGGGGGAGTCCTACTCCCGGTAGGAGTAGGACTCCTCCTGGCGCGCCTCTCCTCTAGGCCAGCCAAACCCCCCCTGCACCTTTATATACGGGGGCAGGGGGGCACCTCTAGACACACAATTGATCATTGATCTCTTAGCCGTGTGCGGTGCCCCCCTCCACCATATTACACCTCGATAATATCGTAGCGGAGGTTAGGCGAAGCCCTGCGTCGGTAGAACATCATCATCGTCACCGCGCCATCGTGCTGACGAAACTCTCTCTCAACACTCGGCTGGATCGGAGTTCGAGGGACGCCATTGAGCTGAACGTGTGCTGAACTCGGAGGTGCCGTGCGTTCGGTACTTGATCGGTCGGATCGTGAAGACGTACGACTACATCAACCGCGTTGTGTTAACGCTTCCGCTTTCGGTCTACGAGGGTACGTGGACAACACTCTCCCCTCTCGTTGCTATACATCACCATGATCTTGCGTGTGCGTAGGAAATTTTTTGAAATTACTACGTTCCCCAACACCGTCTCCATCTCCGCCAGGACTGCGTGATGCCTGGCCTCCTGAGCTGCGAGGATGCTCCATAGGTGACGCTGGTGGGCGGCCGCCACGTTCGGCAAGCCAAATGGCATGCGGACGTAGCTGTGAGGTGGACCCTCGCAGCGCCCAACGCGGGAAGGCCAGAAGCACTCCTGAGACGCGGCTCTGTTGAGCCCTGGAATGTCGATGCAGATGCGCAGCCCGCCATCCTCGCCTGGATGGGGAGCTACGCCAGGTGGGCGGCGGTCGCCGCGCATGGTCCTTGCTTCTTGAATCTCCTTGGTGGCCTTGACGATGAACTCCTGAGTGCCGGGCGCTCCTCGCCCAGTACCCTCCTAAGGGAAACGTGCCACAAAGCACGCCTCCATGTGGTGCCCGAGCGCCTCCCTCGTGATGTTGGCTAGGTGTGAGGCCCTCCAAAAGAGGGCCCCCGAGCCTCGCCCGAGGAGGGCACCGGGCACACCTTCCTATGCGAGGGAGGGAGGCACGCCAGGTGCGGGCGCTGATCCTGAGGCGGTGCCACTGGAGACGCTGCTCTCCTGAGGCCCTGTGCGGAGTAGTTGCTTCTTCTTCTTGAGAATGGCCTTAAGAGGGTACTGGACGCCCTCGCTATCGGGGTCTTCGAGTGCTGCGGCTTGGAAGGCACGCTCTAGGGAGCACACCGCATCTCTTTCTTCGCAGGGGACTATGATGATTCCGCCGCTTCCTGGCATCTTGAGGACATTGTAGCCATGGTGGGTTACTGCCATGAACTTGGCTAATGCTGGGTACCCAAGGATGGTATTGTACGGCAGATGAATGTGGGCGACGTCGAAGTCGATGAGCTCGGTGCGGTAGTTGTCGCGCTGGCTGAAGGTGACAGGGAGGCGGACCTGCCCTATCAGGGTGGTGGAGCCGTCGATCACTCCTAAGAAGGGCTTGGTAGGCTGTAGCTGGTCGTATGGCACTTGGAGCCTGTCGAATGTCTCGACGGACAGGATGTTAAGCCCTGCGCCGCCGTCGATGAGGGTCTTGATGACTTGGATGTAGCTGATGACAAGCGAGCAAAGCATTGGGAGGGCGCCAGCAGTGGCCGCGCACTTGAGCTGATCCGATGAACTGAAGGTGATGGCGCACTTGGACCACCTGAGAGGGTGCGTGGCCTCAAGCCTGGGAAGAGCCGCGTTCACCTCGCGAGCAAACTGCTTGAAGACACGCTGGGATGTTGGGGCCTGAGCTCCGCCCAAGATGCAGGCGATAGCGCGTGGTCCCTGGAAGCCTCCAGCCCCCTCATCCTGATGGTGGTCGTCGTTCCTTCTTGGTGGTGGCGGCAGCGGAGGGAGTCAGGCGTTGCCCTGAGGTTGGTCCTCACGAGGCTGGTCCCTCCAGACGCCCTCGCAAGGCTGGTCTTGCTAGTGGTCCTCACGAGGCCGGTCGCGCCACTCCTGACGGGGGCCGCGGTCGTCCCAGCGTCCTCCACTTCGTCCTCCTCCTCAGCCGTAGCCTCGGTCGTTGCGCTGGGGGTGTCGACCGAAGCGTCCATCTCGGATGGCCCTGAGCTCCTGACAATCGCTGGTGTTGTGGTTGTGTACGTTGTGGAAGGCGCAGAATGGACGGCTGCTCTTGGACGACTCGGGTGGTCCTGGCCGCGCTTGGTGTCTGGCTCCGCCGCGAGCACGGCCACCCCCTTGTGCTTCACGTCCTTGGCCTTGGCTTTCTTCTCCTCTAGGAGCTCGAGGAGGGAAAGGCGCCCTTCCTCAGCTATTGTGCACTTGGTCGCCATGTTGAACAGCTCCAGAGCCGTGCATAGCTCCTCATGGATGGCGAGCTCCTCCTTCATGTTGACGTCGCGGACGCCATCGAAAAATGTTGAAATGATGGCCTCGTCCGCCACCTTGGGGATCTTGAGGCGAACGCTGTTGAAGCGCTGGATGTACTTCTTCAGGGTCTCTCCTGGTTGTTGCTTGATGCGGCGCAGGTCACCCGCGGCCAGAGGGCGGTCGCGAGTGCCCTGGAAGTTGGCAATGAAACGGTCGCGCATCTCACCCCAGGAAGAAATCAAACCTGGGGGCAGGTTCAGGAGCCACGAGCGAGCGCCATCTTTGAGAGCCATGGGAAACCAGTTCGTCGTGACTTTCTCGTCGCCGTTGGCCGCCTCGACGCTCAACTCGTAGAGCTGCAAGAACTCCGCAGGGTTGGGGGTGCCGTCGTAGCGCGGAGGCAGGTCTGGCTTAACTTGCCCGGGCAAACGATGTTGCGCAGCTCCGGGGTGAAGGCACGGCAGCCTGCAGTAGCCACCGGTGCCCACCGCAGAGGAGGAGCTTGGTCTTGGTGGCCGCGTGCCACTGCTGCAGGCGGCACGCAATCTTGATGTGGTGGCGCCGGGAGCGCAGGAGCGTCTTCTCTGGGTCGGGGAATCTCTTGGCAGCTTCTTTCTTCATGCGTGGGCACCCGGCGCGGCGGCTCGCGTCGGGGGGCCGCGCGTCTTGGTGCCAGGGCGCCGTCTTGGTGTGGAGGTGGTGGAGGTGCTCCGTGAGCTACGTCGCACGCGGCTGGCGGAGGGCGAGGCAGCGAGAGGGACGGTGCGGGAGAGCCCTCAGCGGCGCAGACAAGCTCGGTGATGCGGTCTAGCCAGTCCTCGTAGAGGTCATCGACTGGGCGGTAGCGCAGGAGCTCGCGTGCCATGAGCAGCGCGGCCTGCGCGTCTATGGGCGCGCGACGAGCGTGGGACGACGAGCCGGCCGGAGTCAACGACAGGGTGGCGGTGCGGCCGTCCCGCCAAAAAGAGGGGTGCAGCGAGGACGCTTGCTGCTCGTTTCCCGCCGGGCCCGTGGCGGCGTTGGCAGCGGGTGACGGAGAACGACGGGGATGCCCGCCGACAAGGGCCGTCTGAGCGACACGGGCAGCGAGGGCGGCCCGACGCCCGGCGCGGGCTCAACGTGCGTCTGCCATGGGCGCGATGGAGCGGTGGAGCGTGGATCGACGGAAGGAAAGCTTCAGCGCACCCCTACCTGGCGCGCCAAATGTCGGATTACGGGTTCCGGCAAAACCCTTAAGGTTCGAACACTAGGGTGCACATGAAGATCTCTCCCTTCCCTAGCTCACACACTCGCCACAATCTCAAAGCTCAGCACAACGAACCTGAAGAACAAGGGACACAAGAGTTTATATTGGTTCGGGCCACCGATGTGGTGTAATACCCTACTCCAGTGTGGTGTGGTGGATTGCCTCTTGGGCTGAGGATGAACAAGTACAAGGGAAGAACAGACTCCTGAGGAGAGGTGTTCTTGTGCTCGGTGAGCTTGTGTGTGTGGATGGAATGGATCCGATCCAAGATGAGTTTTCTCCTACGGTGGTGGCTAGTCCTATTTATAGAGGTCCTGGTCCTCTTCCCAAATGTAGGTGGGAAGGGATCCAACAACGGCCGAATTTGAAGGGAGATAACCAGTACAAGTTATCCTGACTAAAGGTGGTCTTCGCCTGCCAAAGGCTCTGGTGGTGACGCCGTCCTGGGCTCCACGGTGACCTCTGTCTTGCCGTCCTGCTGGTCTTGGTCTTGTTGCACCAATATGGAAACCTTTGCCTGATGCCTCGGTACTCCTCGCCTGCGCCTACCTCTTTAGCACCAAAGAGAAAATGAGTACACTGCGCGCGCTGGCAACCGCCTGGTGCCCACCTGGCCTGGGTCGTCATGGCTTGCGTCACAGGAACCTCGCGAGGTGCCCCTTGCCTTGATCTCTCTGCCCCTCGCGAGCCAGCCTAGTGAGGCTGCCCCTGAGAAGGTCTTGTGTCGTCCGCCTCACGAGGCTTGTCCCCTCACGAGGGTCTTGGGTGTTTGCTGGTGAAGACGGGCCGGACCATGCCGCTGTTGGAGCCACGTCGTGGGCCGCAGGCAGGCAAGTCTGGGGACCCCCGTTCCCAGGACGCCGACACTCGGCCACATTGTTGGAGGCGGCAAAATGGATTTGCAATGTGTATCTGAGCTTGTCGCCTTTGGGAGAGGTGAGGACAACGCCGGCTCCCAAGCTGGTTGTAAGTGCATCTAGTGCCCCTTAGTGATTTTGGTGTATTGTAGACTTATAGGTTAAGGGACTAATGCATTTGTGAGTGTACACAGATCTATAAGTCTATGAGGAGTTTGATAATTACAGAGAAAGTCGACCCCTAAAAATGAAGTTCTTCGACTGAAGACTTTGGATTTCTGAAGACTTTCTGAAGACTTTGAAAGTGAAGAAATTGGTGTGACCTTGAAGACTTGGTATTCTTTTGAGGAACATGAAGCGTGAAGACTTTTGTTTTCATAGTTTCATTTTCTCCTTCTTGAGTCATAGGAAACACCGTACTGTTAAAGGGGGTCGAGGAAATACTAAGGAAAAATTTCCATGTGATGCTCAACTCAAAATCCTACACCTACCAATCCCTTCAAGTGAAGCCGTTGGAAATCTCATACAGTTCAGCCATATTCTTCAGTGACAGAGATGGAGTTCTTCTGGTCTCTGAGGAATTTGTTCTGACTGGGGAGTTAGGAATTCGCCAGTGCCGATTGCCTACACAGTGAGGAACATGATAGCCCTGAGGAATTTGATACTCAAATTTCCGACCGTTGCTGTGTTATGCGCCAGTTGTCCCAAAATATCTACCCACCTAACGGTCATATCATTGAAGGGCATTTATGTCTTATCATGTGGGCTGCTCCCTAGGCTATAAATAGCCACCCCCTACAACCACTAGCTGGTTGGCTGCTCCGAGTGAAACTGACACTTGTCATTTGAGAGCATCCCATCCTCCGAGGACTTTGAGCGAAAATCATCAAGTGAGGAAAAACCCCAAACCCAAACACCTACAAACCCAAAGTGATTGAGCATCACTGAAGAGATTGATCCTGCGTGGATCCGACGCTTGTTACCTTTGAAGACTGTGCTTCTTCCAGACGGTTAGGCATCATGGTCTACAGCATCCAAGAGGAAATTATGGATCGCCAAGTGACCGAGTTTGTGAAGGTTCGGAAGTCATCTAAAGACTTACTACGAGTGATTGGACGAGGTGTGTGTGACCTTAGTTCAAGGAGAATACGGTGAGGACTGTGTGTCCTCAGGTTTAAATACCTAGCCGCTCCAACCAGACGTACAACTGAGACAGTAGTTGGAACTGGTCTACCAAATCATTGTCTTCACCAAGCCAACTGGTTCTATTTCCTCAACTCTTTGATTTCCTCATTCCTGTGTTGTCCAATTGTTCATATCTGTGTTTGAAGACTTTGACTGAAGACTTTCTCAATTACCGCAGTTCAATCTCCTCAGTCTGTTTGTCTTCATCTTGTGTGATCCTGTCTTTACGCTTTCTGTACTCTGTGCTTGTTTTCGTTTCATCATGATGACTATGCTTGTGTTCTGCTATGCATACTTTTGAGTACTTATTCCGCTGCAAGTAGTTCTTCGCTAAGGAATTTCCTCACCCACAAATTCCTCAGTGAAGAATTTATAAAAATCGCCTATTCACCCCCCCCCTCTAGTCGATATAACCCACTTTCAATTGGTATCAGAGCGAGGTACTCCCTTGTTCTGTGTGATTTTGGTTTAACCACCTGGAGTTTTAGGTATGTCGACCGCAGGTATGATCAAGGTCTCCGCTGGGTGTCCTACCTTCGATGGGATGGACTACCCCTACTGGAAGAATAAGATGCGAATGCATCTTGAGGCAATTGATAACGATCTCTTGTATGTTGTGGAAAAAGGTGTTCCCTCAGTCTCACCCTCACTGAACGCTGCCGATGTGAAGAGATTCAAGCAACTCGATTCTCAAGCGAAGAATATCATATGTGGCCATCTGAGCAAAGGACAGTATGGAAGAGTGAGTGCTTTGGAAACTTCTAAGCTTATCTGGGATAGGCTGTCCAAAGTAAATGAAGGAGTCTCAACACAGCGTGACTCTCGAGTTGATGTTCTTCGCAATCTCTTCAACCGCTTCAAAAGACACGACAATGAGAATGTTCAACAAACCTTTGATCGCCTCACTGACATCTCAAATGAGCTTCAAGCACTTGGTGCCACTGACATTACCGACCACGAAGTGGTCAACAAACTCCTGAGATCGCTTGATTCCTCATTTGATACTCTGGCCTTGATGATAAAAGAGCGTGCTGATTACAAGTCACTTGATCCCGCTGATATCCTCGAAAGGCTAAACACTCATGAGTTCCAGCTTGCTGAAAAGAGAGATCTCTATGGTTCGAGCTATGGCAGATCACGTGCACTGAAGGCCAAGGCAGTTTCTGAGTCTGAAGATGAAGACTCTGAAAGCAGTCTTGGTGATTCTGAAGAACTGAGCCATGATCTAGCACTGCTGTGAAGAAATTCCAGAAGCTCTCAAGACGTGGTCGCTTTGGAAGACCCTCAAGGAGCAATGATTCCTCATCCAGTGACTACAAGAAGAGGCTTTGTCACAAATGCAAAAACCAGGACACTACATTCAAGATTTTCCTCAGTGGGAAAAGGAATCAAAGAAGAAGAAATACAAGGATTACAGTTCTGATGATACGAAGAAAAATAAGAAATCCTCAAAATCTTCATCATCAAAATCCTCAAAGTCTTCATCTCACAAGAAGAGTAGCTCTAAGAAGGCTCGGGCATTCATTGGCAAGGAAATGGACTCTTGAGGCTGAATCTAAAGAAAATGAGGAAGAGGAGGCATCTGAGGATTCCGAATCCGGTGTGGCAAGCCTAGCCCTCGCTACTGCATTTGTCAGCAAGTCTATCTTCAACTCTGAATAAAATGACCTCACCAACAAGGCTGGTGCAGGCAATGATGACTACGCTCCCACCTATTGCTTCATGGCAAAGGGTGCCAAGGTACTCAAATATGCCTCATCTGAATCAAGTGAAAATGAATCTGATGAAAACCTTAAGCCTAGCTATTCTAAACTTGCTAAGATTGCTGTGAAACAACAAAGGGCCCTTGAAAAGGTTCAAAACATGCTAGACAAGAGTGATGATATGTTGGGTGAAGAAATGGATCGCACTAAAACCTTGACTGAAAATCTTCAGAGACATCAGACTAGGTATGACAACCTTCAAGGTCATCATAACACCCTCTTATTTGTTCATGAGAAGCTTTCTTATGAATTTCTTCAAAGAAAGCAAGATCTTGACAAGCTAAGAGTGAGTTATGAAGATCTTCAGAAGGAGCGCGATTCATTACTTGCTCAACAAATCAGCGCTGCTCAGGAAGAATTTGCTCCTCCATGTTTGAATGCATTGAACGTGAATCTGCTAATTCTTCACCTGAATGTTCAAATGCTCCTAATGCTACAAATTCCTCAACTGTCTCTGCAATCATTAATTCCTCATCTGAGGACATTGCTAGTATCACTAACGATGCAGGGCTGAAGGAATTGTACATGACAGGCATGTACAAAAGTCTCAAAGGGCATCAGACTCTTTGTGATGTGCTTAAAAAGCAGATCCTCAACAGAAACCATAGGAAAGAGGGTATTGCCTTTGAGAGAAAAACTCAATGCTGGTGGTACATATTGGAAGGCTGAGCAGTACCCCAAAACCTCATGGGTTGCTGCAAAGGGACCTCCAGTTGATCCATCTAATTTATCTGGCTTTACATGTGAATCTTCTCATTCTTCTGATGAGTCATTTGACTCCAACTATAAACTGTTCAAAAATCAGAATGGTGAAGTATTTGCTAGATATGTTGGCACTAACTGCAGGAACGGTTCCCCTATGAAGAAAATCCGGGTTCCCAAAAAGTGCTTTGAAAGTCTTCAGGTGAATGTCCTCATGACACCACCTGTGTGGAATAGGAACCCCAGATCAAATTCTTCATATGGACCAAATTCTTCATATAGATCCAAGTCCTCATACGGACCAAATTTGTCACATGGATCAAATTCCTCAAAAGGATCAAAGTCCTCATATGAACATCATCATGCTAACAACTCTGTTTCGCAGGGAAGAGCCAAGGCCTATGAATATGAGCATTATTCTTCTAATCATTATGTTCATAAGTCCTCGAAGAATTTCTCTGCTTATTCATATGCTTACCCTAACTCCTCTTATGTGAAACGGAATGGATTGGCTTCTATGCCACCCTTCTCGTATGGAGCTCGCAGAGTGATGAACTCTTTGCCATCCCTTCAGATGTGGGTGGTGAAGAAAAAGAACTAATCTCCTATGCAGGGTCAGGTCTCCAGACTTGCGTGAACGTCTGAAGAATTTGCTGGGGACCTGACAAATTGCCTGAAAGGACGCAGGCTAATCATGAAGAAATGAACTTTCATTTCTCACGTCCTCCTACTGCTTTATCTGTTCTATTGCTTGATGAAATTGATCTGATGAATTGATGTCATATTCTTCACTGATGAAGTATATGAAGTTCGTAAGCTGCACTAATTCATCTGCAGGATGATCAACCCAAAGCCACTGAGTGGGTCCTCGATAGTGGATGTACAAATCACATGACCGGTGACAAGAATCTATTGATTGATGCTCCCTTATCACCATCGCATCTGAAGCATATCATCTTCGCTGACAAAGGAAAAAGTCAGGTATTGGGTCTAGGTAAGGTTGCGATCACAAAGGATCGACACATGGACAAAGTCATGCTTGTAGAGTCCTTAGGATACAACCTCATGTCTGTCTCAATGCTTTGTGATCTTGATACGGTAGTTGTCTTTGGCAAGTATCATTGTGTTGTGGTTATGGAAGCTGACAATTCCAAAGTCTTCAAAGGCTTTAGGAGAGGAGACTTGTATATTGTTGATTTCTCTACAGGACCGCAACCAGCCGTGTGCCTACTTGCAAAAGCTTCAGAAGGATGGCTATGGCATCGATGACTTTGTCATGCAGGCATGAGGAATTTGCACACGCTTGCAAAGAAGAAGCATGTCATTGGCATTGAGAATGTCAAATTCCTCAAGGATCACCTATGTGGAGCTTGTGAAGCTGGAAAGATGACCAAGGCTAAGCATCCAGCAAAGACTATCATGACCACTACTCGACCATTCGAATTGCTTCACATGGACCTCTTTGGTCCTAACCATTACTCAGCTGTCACAAACGACGCATCTCTCTATGGGCTTGTTATTGTTGATGATTACTCTTGTTACACATGGGTACACATTGTTACTTACAAACATGAAGTGCAGGAAGTCTTCAAATGATTTTCCTCGAGGGCTTCAACCAACTTTGGTGTGAAGATCAAGCACATCAGAAGTGACAATGGAACTGAGTTCAAGAATTCTGGTCTTGATGACTATCTTGGTGAACTTGGTATTACTCATGAGTTATCTGCTCCTTACACTCCTCAGCAAAATGGCGTCGTGGAGCGCAAGAACAGAACTCTTGTTGAGATGGCTCGCACTATGCTTGATGAGTACAAGACGCCTCGTCACTTCTGGATTGAGGCAATTTATACTGCGTTCCACATCATCAACAGGGTATATCTTCACAAATTCTTCAAGAAGACTGCCTATGAACTCCTCACTGACAAGAAACCCAATGTGAGTTATTTCAAAGTCTTCGGTGCTAAATGTTGGATTAGAGATCCTCATCACAATGCTAAATTTGCACCGAAAGCACATGATGGTTTTATGCTTGGTTACGGAAAGGACTCGCACACCTACAGAGTCTTCAACACCGTTCTTCACAAGGTTGTTGAAACTGTAGATGTGCGGTTCGATGAAACTAATGGCTCGCAAAGAGAGCGCCTACCCTCTGTGATAGATGAACCAGCACCTGAGGAAACTATCAAGTTCAAGGCTACTGAGGATGTCATTCCTACCGAAGAATCTGCTGAAGAATTCATTACAGAACGTGAAGAACGTCGAGCTAATGCACCTGAAGAAATTGCTGAAGAAAATGGTGCTGAAGAAAATGCTGATCAAATTCCTCGATGACAACCTACTCATCCTCGCGTTGCAAAAGAAGTGCAAGTTGAGAAGATCATCGATGACATTGAAGCACCAGGTCCTCTCACACGCTCAAAAGCTTCACATTTATCTAACTTTTGTGGGCAGTATGCTTTTGTCTCTATCTCAGAGCCCACTAAGGTAGATGAAGCATTTCTGGAGCCTGAGTGGATTTAGGCCATGCAAGAAGAATTACATCAGTTCAAGCTCAACAACGTTTGGGAACTGGTCAATCGTCCAGATCCTCGCAAACACAATATCATTGGCACAAAGTGGATCTACCGCAACAAGCAAGATGAAAATGGCCTTGTGGTGAGGAATAAGGCACGGCTAGTAGCTCAAGGCTACACACAGGTTGAAGGAATTGATTTCGATGAAACTTTTGCACCTGTTGCTAGACTTGAAGCTATTCGCATATTACTTGCTTATGCTAACCATCATGATATCACCTTATATCAAATGGATGTGAAAAGTGCATTCCTCAATGGTAAGCTTGAGGAAGAAGTATATGTTGCTCAACCCCCAGGTTTTGAAGATCCGAAGCATCCTGACAAAGTCTTCAGACAAAATAAGGCCCTCTATGGCCTCAAGCAGGCCCCTCGGGCGTGGTATGATACTTTGAAGGAATTCCTCGTGAAGAATGGCTTCAAACCCGGTTCACTCGACCCTACTCTTTTCACTAAATCATATGATGATGAATTGTTTGTATGCCAAATATATGTTGATGACATCATCTTTGGCTGTACTGACCAACGTTATAGTGATGAATTTGCCTATATGATGAGTCAAGAATATCAAATGTCTATGATGGGAGAGTTGAAATTCTTCTTAGGTCTTCACATTCATCAACAGCGCAATGGCATATTCATATCTCAGGAGAAATATCTCAAGGATGTACTGAGGAAATTTGGCATGCAAGATTACAAAGGCGTCAAAATTCCTATGCCCACTAATGGCCATCTGTGCACTGATGAAAATGGTATTGACTTCGATCAAAAGGTATACCGCTCCATGATTGGTTCTTTATTGTACTTATGTGCATCTAGGACATATATTATGCTTAGTGTTTGCAAGTGTGCCCGATTTCAAGCTACACCGAAGGAATCACACCATAAGGCTGTGAAGCATATTCTTCGATATCTAGCTCACACACCAATACTAGGATTATGGTACACCAAGGGCTCGGCTTTTGATCTCGTTCGATATTCTGACTCTGACTACGCTGGTGATCATGTGGATCGCAAGTCAACATCCGGTACATGTCATTTCCTCGGACGATCTTTGGTCTGTTGGTCCTCGAAGAATCAGAACTGTGTATCACTGTCTACTTCTGAAGCTAAGTACATTGCTGCTGGTTCTTGCTGTGCTCAATTGTTGTGGATGAAGCAAACCCTCAAGGACTATGGCGTCAATGTGAAGAATGTGCCTCTCTTCTGTGACAATGAGAGTGCCATCAAGATTGCTCCCAACCCAGTTCAGCACTCGAAGACAAAGCACATTCAGATCCATCATCATTTTCTTCGCGATCATGTGTTGAAGGGCGACATTTCTATTGAGCATGTGAAGACTGAAGAACAGCTAGCCGATATCTTCACAAAGCCCTTGGATGAGAAGAGATTTAGCAAGTTGCGGTGTGAGCTAAATATCCTAGAATCTTCGAGTGTTCTTTGGAAAGGACACTCATCCTAACACTTATGCAAAATTGATGACTTAGATGTGCAACACATGAAGAAACATTTTTCTTCAATCAATGAAGAATAACACTCTAAGTGTGAAGAAATTAATGATGAATTTGATTCTCAGAGCCCTAGGACAATTGTACGCGGTGTCTGAAATCATCATTCTTATACGGTGGGTCACGCCACCACCAAAAGTTGAAAATCTTCAATTTGAGTTTTTCCTCAGTTTTGAAATTCCTCAGTTGTTCAAATTCTTCAACTTTGCAAAATCTTCACTGTTTCCGTCGTTTTTTCTTCATTGGCTATATATATATATGAGTTTATGTCCTCTACAGGATTCACTTATGGCTAATTCTTCAAGTTGGTTTTTCTGCTAAGTGAATGTGATCGGACCCTTCCCCCTCTATGCTATACTCAACCCAATCTATTCACAAATTCTTCATGTGCGTTCTATTTGAAACTCGTTCAAAATCTTCACTGTGTCCTTGTCAGCTGAAGAATTTGCGAACGGAACTTTTAACTTATCTTATCCAAATTATCGGCTTTGCCGCTCAAACCGTTCCGCTTCCCACGAAATACTTATCTATTCACCCACGATCTAACACGATCTCCACTTCTCAGTACGTGGGTGACACATGTCAACCGAATGAGAAGGGTCAGGGGCACGTTCGTCCAATTTCTTCGGGCGAACCGTTTTTCACCGTGGCTATAAATACCCCCTCTCCCCTTCCTCACTTCTTTTACTCCGCTCGACCTCTCTCCAGCTCGAGCTTCTCAAAACCTAGCGCCGCCGCTACATCATCGTCGCCGGTGAGGAAGAGCTTCACTGCCTTGACCTCGTCGCCGCCGTACTCACGCCGGCCGCGAAAATCTTCACTCCACCGCCGCCGTAGCCGTCTTCCTCCGCCAACTTAGGGCGTGGAAGATGTGCACAGACGAGCTTCACTTCTCCACATCCCAGTTCGTCGTGTTCTTCGTTCAGGGTAATTAAAAGTTACTTTTACTGCCCACTTTGATTCAAATGTTTACTAAAAAATCTTCAAAGGTGTTTTTCTTCAAATCCTCACACACTAAACACCTCACATGTCATCTGTTCTTGATTCGTTTCTCTAAGCAATAATTTTTCTTCAAGATTCCTCAATTGTGCGGATTTCTGATCTGTACAACTCTGGAACCTAAGACAAAGAACGCTTAGTGAAATTCTTCAAGACTCATCTGGTCAAATTCCTCAAACTTGTTCTTATTGAAAAACCTTCTGAGAACGCATATGACCTCTCCAAATTCCTCGCAACTATACTCTGTTCACATGTACTCATGTCCGCTGCTGAATCACTAGGTTCTCATCAACTTAACTCATTTGCAGCGTTCCTTGAAGAAAAGTTGCACACTTCTTTAGAGAGTTCAATTGTTCAAATTCCTCAACTGAAGAAAATGGTTACTGAAAAGAGGCCACAGAAAGGAGGAAAGAAGCCTGAGGTCAATACTGCCTTTGAAATCCCTGAGGACATTTATGCTGGGTACTGCACACCCCCTGAGGAAGATAAAAATCAGCGCAAGGTGCGCATTCAGAGGATAGAAAGGAGATGGGCAAAAGAGTGGAGGGAGTACAGGTATGTGACTCCAAAATACATGAAGAAATTCGCTGTTACTCCTCCATGCTCAAGACCTCCATTGGCACCTGGCCAAGAGGCAGATCCCACTAGCGGTGCGCTTGAAGAAAATGAAGAGGTCAGGGCAATTGCATCAGTTGTGCCTGAAGAAACTGCACCAAATTCCTCTGCTCCACCTGCGCCTACTCCAACTCCAATCCTTCCATCTGCATCTGATGTCAAGAAGACCAAGGCTGCAGAGCGTGCAGTAGTGACGAAAAGGAAAGCATCAGCTTCTTCAGATTCTTCTGCTCCGAAGAAAATGAAGCCTATGACCAGCTCTTTGAAAACCCGATTGATGCTGTTCCAATCTCAACCATGCCATCAAAGGACCTTGTTCCTTTTCGTGAAGAATATGTGATCCCTAGCGGATATGATGAAGAAACTCCTTCTGCTGCTACGTCAAAGCAGATAGATGAAGAAATTGAAGTGGATGAAATCCCTTCAACCCCAGTTGTTTCCTCGCCTGTGCCTTAGTTTACTGCTGAAGAGGCCGGCATTGAAGAAATTGAAGATGAAGATGTGGACATTGGGTGTACCACACCTGTGATGAATGATGACTTTTGGGAAAGTCAGCACCCCAATTCTCCACTCCTCACTCCACTGCAGCAAATTCCTCAGTCCCCAGTCACTACGGTTCAAATGGGATCTGATGAAGCTCATGAAGACATTCCAGCCGCTAGTGCTGAAGAAACTGAAAATGAAGAATTCAAGAACCAGGCTGCCACTGAAGAGGAATCAGAAATTCCTCAGCCTGAAGAACCTGAGATTGTGATTCATGAGGTTGTGATGCAAATCACTGACACTCCTCTGCCCAAACCAAAGGATCCTTTCTCTAGGAAACAAAAATTCAAGACTGATGCCTTCTTTGGCGAGCATGTATTCTTCACTGATTACAACCCCTATGACTCTGCTCGCATAAGGAAGAGGCGTTTCTGGACTGCCAGCCAGGCAAATTTCTATTCCTCAGTGCTGTTCGACAAAGACAAAGTCTTCGATCATGAGCACATTCCTCACGTGGACATGGAATCTCTGCCGTGCTTCGTGCCAGTCCTCGGTGTTCTTCACGACGCTGGACTGTTAAATTTCTGCACTGACATCTGTGATTGGAATGAAGAACTCATTCTTCAATTCTATGCAACGCTGCACATCACCGGAAATTCTGACGATGTGAATTCATGGGTGCTGGACTGGATGTCAGAAAACACTCACTACAAGGAACCTTCTTCTGAATTGCTTCGTGCCTTACCTCTCAGTCAGCCCCTTGAAGGTGCTTGTTGCGTCTACAATGAACCTGAGCTAACCGATCACTACATGCAAGTGCTGATGAAGCCTTTGAAGCCAGGTCAGACCTCAAGAACAAAATTCCTTGTGAAGGAATTGATGTATGTGCCTCGGACTGTCTATCGCATTCTGACGAAGACATTGAGTCCAATCAAGGGCCACGACTCAAATGAAGAAGAAGTCGTTGGCATCATAAAGAATCTGCTTTTCAATATCATTCATGGCATTCCCATAAACTTCCATGATTTCTTCATGAGGACTCTGGCTAATGTCGCCATGTCACCATTTGAGTTGAAGCCTTATGCACCTTGGATTATGAGATTCATCAGGACAAGGTCTTCACTCAACTATAAAGCTGATACACTGAACCATTGCAGCTACTTGCCCCTAATTGAAGTCCTCAAACGGACATATTCCTCAGCTGATGAAAAGGGCAAGGCTACTGCTGTAATTGATGAAGGCAGTCGTCCATTGGATGGACAATTTCGCAAGGCTGCATCCTACTCCACCAATGATGACTCTGCCACCCATCACTCTGCCGCCAACGCACCCAAGCAAAATCCTCAATGCACAGCACCCAGGGTGATGACTGACCGTGAGCTTCTCCTCAGTCTTCACCAGAAGGTTGATCGCAATCATAAATGGGTCAAGCGTCAGTTTGGTTCAATTCTTCACAACATGACTGCTACCCACAATGCAGTGAAGAAAAACCACTACTACCTTCATGAAATCCTCAACCGCACCTGGGATGTTCTGTCTCAAGTCTATAGTGAAGAAGATCTGAAGACAATGGGTCTCAAGGACGATCTTGACTGGGCTGCACCTCCTCCGAAGAAGTACAAGAAGGTCAAGGTTCCTTCCTTGGTGGCCAGCTCCTATTCTGCATCACGTGACACTGATGAAAATGAAGATTTGGACGACACTGCGGCAGGCCCTACTCCAACAACCGACCCCAACAACGCTGACGCTCCTTCATCACCTTCATATTCTTCAGGGGCGTTAGTCCTCATTTTCGCCCCTTTTGGTCATTTGATGACAAAGGGGGAGAAATTTGAGTTAGTCTTCAAGCGGGTCTGTCTTATGGGTGTTTTTTTCTAAAGTTAGAACTCTCGTTCTTCTGATGACTTTGTTGGGTCGAGTTGTAAACTTAAACTCTATGGTGGCCTGATACTTTTGCTGTTTCTTCTGCATGCTTATTCCTCATTAATGTTATTGCACGCATGCTGAATTACATCAGTCACCATATTTCATCATGCATTTCAAACTCTTCATATATTATGTCAAATGCGTGTATGAATTACAAGATATAGGGGGAGATCTCCACGATTCAACTCTTCAAGTGTGCATTGCTTCAAAAGCAAATTCCTCACTATGCACATCTTCAGGGGGAGTTCTTCTATATCTTGCAATCAAATTCCTCAATATCAGTATTTACACTTCATATGTTTATCCCCGTTGAAAACTTAACCTATATTGTCATCAATCACCAAAAAGGGGGAGATTGTAAGTGCATCTAGTGCCCCTTAGTGATTTTGGTGTATTGAAGACTTATAGGTTAAGGGACTAATGCGTTTGTGAGTGTACACAGATCTATAAGTCTATGAGGAGTTTGATAATTACAGAGAAAGTCGACCCCTAAAATGAAGTTCTTCGACTGAAGACTTTGGATTTCTGAAGACTTTCTGAAGACTTTGAAAGTGAAGAAATTGGTGTGACCTTGAAGACTTGGTATTCTTTTGAGGAACATGAAGCGCGAAGACTTTTGTTTTCGTAGTTTCATTTTCTCCTTCTTGAGTCATATGAAACACCGTACTGTTAAAGGGGGTCGAGGAAATACTAAGGAAAAATTTCCATGTGATGCTCAACTCAAAATCCTACACCTACCAATCCCTTCGAGTGAAGCCATTGGAAATCTCATACAGTTCAGTCATATTCTTCAGTGACAGAGACGGAGTTCTTCTGGTCTCTGAGGAATTTGTTCTGAATGAGGAGTTAGTAATTCGCCAGTGCGGATTGCCTACACAATGAGGAACATGATAGCCCTGAGGAATTTGATACTCAAATTTCCGACCGTTGCTGTGCTATGCGCCAGCTGTCCCAAAATATCTACCCACCTAACGGTCATATCATTGAAGGGCATTTATGTATTATCATGCGGGCTGCTCCCTAGGCTATAAATAGCCGCCCCCTACAACCACTTGTCATTTGAGAGCATCCCATCCTCCGAGGACTTTGAGCGAAAATCATCAAGTGAGGAAAAACCCCAAACCCAAACACCTACAAACCCAAAGTGATTGAGCATCACTGAAGAGATTAATCCTACGTGGATCCGACGCTTGTTACCTTTGAAGACTGTGCTTCTTCCAGACGGTTAGGCGTCATGGTCTAGAGCATCCAAGAGGAAATTGTGGATCGCCGAGTGACCGAGTTTGTGAAGGTTCGGAAGTCACCTGAAGACTTACCACAAGTGATTGGACAAGGTCTATGTGACCTTAGTTCAAGGAGAATACGGTGAGGACTGTGTGTCCGGGACTGGGTGTCCTCAGGTTTAAATACCTAGCCGCTCCAACCAGACGTACAACTGAGACAGCAGTTGGAACAGGTCTACCAAATCATTGTCTTCACCAAGCCAACTGGTTCTATTTCCTCAACTCTTTCATTTCCTCATTCCTGTGTTGTGCAATTGTTCTTATCTGTGTTTGAAGACTTTGACTGAAGACTTTCTCAATTTCCTCAGTTCAATCTCCTCAGTCTGTTTGTCTTCATCCTGTGTGATCCTGTGTTTAGGCTTTCTGTACTCTGTGCTTGTTTTCGTTTCATCATGATGACTATGCTTGTGTTCTGCTATGCATACTTTTGAGTACTTATTCCGCTGCAAGTAGTTCTTCGCTAAGGAATTTCCTCACCCACAAATTCCTCAGTGAAGAATTTATAAAAATCGCCTATTCACCCCCCCCCCTCTAGTCGATATAACGCACTTTCACCGGTGCGCATCTTCGAGCCATCAAAGTGCATCCGCTAATGAGTGGAGCCCGGAGCTGGCGTCAGGTACTGGGTGTCGGCCCAGTCGGCGAGGAAGTCGGCCAGTGCGTGGGACTTGATAGCGGTGCATGGTTGGTAGAAGTTGGTGTAGTAGGGGGCCAACTCGATGGCCCATTTGGCCACCCGGCCAGATGCATCTCTATTGCCTATGATCTCAGCAAGTGGGGCAGTGCAGACAACCGTGATTGGGTGCTCTTGAAAGTATGGCTTCAGCTTCTTGGCGGCAAAATGCATGCCGTAGCACATCTTCTGGTAGTGAAGGTAGTTCTGCTTTGAGGTTGACAGCACCTCGCTCAAATAATACATAGGCCTCTGGACCGGCTGTGCTCTGCTGTCTTCTGGGCGCTCTACTACCATGACAGTGCTGATCCCTCAGCTGGTGGCGGCGATGTAGAGGTACACGGGTTCTTTAGCAGTCGGAGTCGCCAGGACAGGCGGCGTGGTCAACATCTTCTTCAACTGGAGAAAGGCCTCATCCGCCTTGTCATTCCACTCGAAATGAGTGGATTTCTTCATGAGCTGGTACAGGGGAAGAGCCTTCTCGCCCAGCCGACTGATGAAGCGGCTTATGGATGCCAAGCAGCCAGTGAATTTCTGGACGTCTCTCAATCGGGTGGGTCTCTCCATCCTCTCGATGGCTTTGATCTTCACAGGGTTGCACTCAATGCCGCGTTCTGAGACCAGGAAGCCAAGGAGCTGGCCAGCTGGTACTCAAAAAACACACTTCTCAGGGTTGAGCTTGATTTGAAAATGGCGCAGGTTGTCAAAAGTTTCCTTGAGATCTTCCAAAAGGGTACCGCGCTTCTCCGTCTTCACCACAATATCGTCTACATAGACGTGGGCATTTCTGCCGAGTTGCTTGAGGAGGCACTTATGCATGCAACGCTGAAATGTGGCACCGGCATTTCTCAAGCCGAATGTCATGGTCAGGTAGCAGAAAGCTCCGAATGGTGTGATGAAGGCGGTCTTCAGGCGGTCTGCCGGGTTCAACTTGATCTGGTGGTAACCTGAGTAGGCATCCAAAAAAACTCAGCACCTCGCATCCGGTTGTGGAGTATATCACTTGGTCAATCCGAGGCAACACAAACGGATCCTTGGGGCAGGCCTTGTTGAGGCTGGTGTAATCAATGCACATGCGCCACTTGTTGTTCTTCTTCAGTACAAGGACTGGGTTTGCAAGCCATTCTGGAAAAAACACTTCCATAATGAAGCTGGCTGCTCGGAGCCGGGCTATCTCTTCACCAACAATTCTTCTCTTCTCTTCTGGCAGTCGGCGGAGGGGTTGTTTGACTAGTTTTGCATCTGCTCTGACATGTAGCTTGTGCTCGGCGAAATCCGTCGGAACACCCGGCATGCCTTTGGGGCCATGCGAAGATATCCTGATTCTCACGGAGGAAATCGACGAGCTCACTTTCCTATTTGCTATCGAGGTTGGTACCTACGATAGCGTGCCTCTCTGGGTGCTCAGGGTCCAAGGGGATCTTCTTTGTCTCTTTGGTTGGCTGGAAGGATCCCTGGATCTCTGACTCTTTGGGTTTTGGTGACAGGTCCGGCTGCTTGTTGGCCATGGCCACCACCCGGAACAGGAGCTTCTTCTCAGCAGCAATCACAAGGGACTCGGCCAGCCGGCTGCTGGCCGCAGCACAGGCGGCTGACTTCTCATAGTCTCCGTTTATCGTGATAATGCCCTTGGTTCATGGCATCTTCATCTTGAGGTAGGCATATTGTGGCACTGCTATGAACTTGGCTAGAGCTGGTCCGCCTAGGAGCTGGTCGGCCTAGGAGCTTTGCTATTATAGTTGAATCTTATGATGTTTGTCCCCCTCTACTCTCTTGTAATGGATTGAGTATCCCTTTGAAGTTATCTTATCGGATTGAGCCTTTAAGGATTTGAGAACACTTGATGTATGTCTTGCATGTGCTTATCTGTGGTGACAATGGGATATCACGTGATCTACTTGATATATGTTTTGGTGATCAACTTGCGGGTTCCGTGACCTCGTCAACTTATGAATAGGGGTTGGCACACGTTTTTGTCTTGACTCTCCGGTAGAAACTTTCGGGCACTCTTTGAAGTTCTTTGTGTTGGTTGAATAGATGAATCTGAGATTGTGTGATGCATATCGTATAATCATACCCACAGATACTTGAGGTGACATTGTATTATCTAGGTGACATTAGGGTTTTGGTTGATTTGTGTCTTAAGGTGTTATTCTAGTACGAACTCTATGATAGATCGAACGGAAAGAATAGCTTCGTGTTATTTTACTACGGACTCTTGAATAGATTGATCAGAAAGAATAAATTTGAGGTGGTTTCATACCCTACAATAATCTCTTCATTTGTTCTCCGCTATTAGTGACTTTGGAGTGACTCTTTGTTGCATGTTGAGGGATAGTTATATAATCCAATTATGTTATTATTTTTGAGAGAACTTGCACTAGTGAAAGTATGAACCCTAGGCCTTGTTTCCTAGCATTGCAATACCATTTACGCTCACTTTTACCACTTGCTACATTGCTGTTTTTATATTTTCAGATTACAAAAACCTTTATCTACCATCCATATTGCACTTGTATCACCATCTCTTCGCCGAACTAGTGCACCTATACAATTTACCATTGTATTGGGTGTGTTGGGGACACAAGAGAATCTTTTTTATTTGGTTGCAGGGTTGCTTGAGAGAGACCATCTTCATCCTACGCCTCCCACGGATTGATAAACCTTAGGTCATCCACTTGAGGGAAATTTGCTACTGTCCTACAAACCTCTGCACTTGGAGGCCCAACAACGTCTACAAGGAGAAGGTTGCGTAGTAGACATCAAGCTCTTTTCTTGCGCCGTTGCCGGGGAGGTGAGTGCATGTAGGTATATCTTTAGGTCTTGCAATCGAGTCTTTTAGTTTCTTGTTTTATCATTAGTTTAGTCTATAAAAGAAAACTACAAAAAAAATAGAATTGAGGGTGCCTCGTATGCTTCATCTTTTTAATGTCTTCCGTGAAAATAGGGATTCCAATAATTGTGCTCAGTTGCTAGAGGAAGAATGCATTAAAATGTTTGGCACTAAATCTTTGAAGGATGAGCATGATTGCAATGTTGTTAGTATGAATTCTTTGAATACCTATGATGCTAATGATATGCAAAGCCACAAGCTTGGGGATGCTATGTTTGATGAAGATGATATGTTTAGTCCCCCAAGTTTTGATGAGCAAACTTATTATGATGAAAGCATGCCTCCTATTTATGATGATTATTGTGATGACACGTATGCTATAAAGAATAAAGATAACCATGAAACTTGTCATCATGATTTTAATTTTCAATTGGATTATGCTTCACATGATATTTATTTTGTTGAGTTTGCTCCCACTACTATTGATGAGAATAAAATTGCTTATGTGGAGAGTAGTAAATTTCCTATGCTTGTAGATCATGAAAAGAATGCTTTAGTTGCTGGTTATATTGTTGAATTCATTCATGATGCTACTGAAAATTATTATGAGGGAGGAATATATGCTTGTAGGAATTGCAATAATATCAGGTTTCCTCTCTATGTGCTTAAAGTTTTGAAGTTATGCTTGTTTTGCCTTCCTATGCTAGTTGATTATTCTTCTCATAAGTTGTTTGCTCACAAAATCCCTATGCATAGGAAGTGGCTTAGACTTAAATGTGCTAGTCATATTCTTCATGATGCTCTCTTTATGTTTCAATTCTTATGTTTTATGCGAGCATCATTGAAATCATCATGCCTAGCTAGGGGCATTAAACGATAGCGCTTGTTGGGAGGCAACCCAATTTTATTTTTGTTTCTTGCTCTTTGGTTCTGTTTAGTAATAAATAAATCATCTAGCCTCTGTTTAGATTTGGTTTTATGTTTTAATTAGTGTTTGTGCCAAGTAAGACCTATAGGATCTTCTTGGATGATAATTATTTGATCTTGCTGGAAAAACAGAAACTTTCTGCTAACGAAAACAATTGTTAAAAATCACCAGAAAGTGATAAAATACTGATTCCAATTGCATTAGATCAATAATCAAATTATCTAGGTCGTCCTATTTTGGCAGATTTTTCTGAGTTCCATAAGTTTGTGTTAGATACAGATTACTACAGACTGTTCTGTTTTTGACAGATTCTGTTTTTCGTGTGTTGTCTGCTTATTTTGATGAATCTATGGCTAGTATCGGAGGGTATGAACCATATATAAGTTGGAATACATTAGATATTACACCAATATGAATTTAGAATGAGTTCACAACATTACCTAAGTGGTGATTTATTTTCTTATACTAACGGAGCTTACAAGTTTTCTGTTAAGTTTTGTGTTGTGAAGTTTTCAAGTTTTGGGTAAAGATTCGATGGACTATGGAATAAGGAGTGGCAAGAGCCTAAGCTTGGGGATGCCCAAGGCACCCCAAGGTAATAATCAAGGACAACCAAGAGCCTAAGCTTGGGGATGCCCCGGATGGCATCCCCTCTTTCGTGTTCGTTCATCGGTAACTTTACTTGGAGCTATATTTTTTTTGAATATTTACTGTGGGGTAAAACCCCACAGCCCATTTATTAGAAAAGAAAAGGTCCAACAAAATACAAAGCACTGAGAAAGTGCCAAAACAAAACAGAGGTCCTACCTAATACTTACCTATAGTTACAAATGGCCTTGACCCAAGGTATGAGTTGATGCTAACCTATATTTACATAAGTGTATTGACCCAAGCTATGAGTTGAGCTCTAACACTAGCATTAAGCCTGTGAGCTAAAAGAAGGATATCATGTACAAAATTGCATCTCCAAGAAGCAAAAGGGGCCTGCTTTCCCCTAAAGATCCTCCCATTTCTTACGATCCAAATATTCCATGCTGCTGTGAGCATCACCTCATAGAAAAAAGGTTGGCCAAAACAGGTTCTGGCATTGGAAACACACTCTTGGGTGTTAGACCCCTGGGACCAGTCAATCTGAAGATAATTCCACACCCTGCAGATGAAATTGCACTGGAAGAACAAGTGAGATCTGTCCTCATGGACATAAGCATTACATATAACACAAAGATTATCCTCATCTGGTGACCTCCAGTGTCTTCGAACCAGCATATCTTTGGTGTTTAGTCTATCAAAGAACAATAACCAACCAAAGACTTTAATCTTCATTGTGCATCTGCTCTTCCATAACCATTTGCATGGCATAATAGTGGGCATATGAGAGTGCATGATAGTATAGAACCCTTTGGCCGAAAAGGACCCAGATTTGGAAGGCCATACCCACTGATCAGTAAGGAGAGGATCTCTTTGCAAGACCACATGATATGTGTTTTGCTTGGAGCGTCATTTTATTTTGTTAGTATTTGCTTGATTTTATTTAGAATAATGTTTTGAATCTCTATTTTCAATAAAGATGTCAAGGATAGCCTTTACCATGCTTACTTTGCAAGTATACATGTTGCTGTTTCAAAACAGAAAGTTTACCGCTGTTGCAAAAATTCACTAGAAAAGCCAGAATATGATAAAATGTTGAAACTTTTTGCATATTGAGCTCTGATAAATTTTCTACAGTGTGGTAGAATTTCATAATGTTTGGAGTTAGGGAAGTACGATGAATCTTGCATTCTTTACAGACTGTACTATTTTGGTAGATTGCTGTTATGTTTGCATTGTTTGCATATGTTTGCTTGTTTAATGATTCTATTTGAGGATAGGAGTATTAAATATGCAGAGGCATTTAGTATGCAATGGTGAATAATAATTTTAGTGATTTTTTACAGTAGAAAATGATAAGGTTTTTGCATTGGTTTATACTAACTTATCTCACGAGTTCTTGTTGAGTTTGGTGTGGATGAAGCTTTTGAGATTTAGGAAACCGTGATATGAGAGGAATTAAGGAGACACAAAAGCTCAAGCTTGGGGATGCCCAAGGCACCCCAAGATAATATTTCAAGAAGTCTCAAGCATCTAAGCTTGGGGATACCCCAGTAGGCATCCCACCTTTCTTCTTCAACAATTATCGGTTAGTATCGGTTGAGCCTAAGTTTTTGCTTCTTCACATGATGAGTGCTATCCTTGAAGTGTCATTTTATTTTGTTTTGCTTGCCGTTTGAATAATATCCCAAGATCTGAAATTCTTAAATGAGAGAGAGTCTTCACATAGCTACATAATTATTTAACTGCTCATTGATCTTCACTTATATCTTTTTGGAGTAGTTTGTCATTTACTCGTGTGGTTCACTTATATCTTATGAGTAAATGGTTGAATGAGTTGAATGTCATAAATCTGAAATTATATATGTTTCATATGCCTTTCCCATGGGGAGTAATGCCTTCACATATAAGAAGTAGAGGTGGTAAATTTATTGAAGGTTAGCAAACATTGTATTGGTCACTTGAACAATTCATGAAAGAATATTGAAGGAAGAGAGATTTCACATATAAATATACTATCTTGGACATCTTCTATGATTGTGAGCCCCATTAATTATTTTCAAACCTGAGCAAATTAGTTGAAGTTGGACAAGGAAGACAACATAATGAGTTATGCTTGGGTATATTTGTATAGAAGTTATATTGTTATGGATCCTCTAACACGTGGTGCTTGCTATTTAGAATCCTTTGCTAGCCAAAATATCTGTACTAAGCGGGAATACTGCTTGTGCATCCAAATTCCTTGAACCAAGTTTCTTCCATGAGTGTCCACCATATCTACCTATATGCGGTATTTACCTGCCGTTCCAAGTGAATTTGCATGTGCCAAACTCTAAACCTTCAAATAAAAATATGTTTTGTATGCCCGAATCGCTCATGTAGCGACTAGGGGCTGTCAGTATCTTCCATGCTAGGTGGGTTATTCTCACGATGAGTGGACTCCGCTCATCATTCACGAGAAAATGGCTGGTAACTGGGATGCCCGGTCCTATGATCAAAAGATCAAAAACAAATTCGCAAATAATTTAAACGAACTCCCCCAGGATTGTTGAAATTTGTACGGCACCCGTTGTTTCGGACAAGCCGTGGAGTGTGATTGTTGGTGGAGGGGGAGTAAAATATTTACCTTTGTGTTTGGGAATCGCCTATAATGTATCTAGTATGGAAGATATTGGGAACTCTTGGTCGTTATGTTGACAATGAAAGCATACCTCTCAAAATTATTTTCATCTCTGTTTTAGCTTCGAGCTCTGGCACCTCTGCAAATCCCTGCTTCCCTCTGCGAAGGGCCTATCTTTTACTTTTATGCAAGAGTCAGTAGTATTCCTTCTCATTCCAACCTACTCTTTAGTTGGCAAGCATCATGTGGTGGAGAAAGATCTAAGCATATATGGCCATTCAAATATATTTGATCATGAATTATTATTGTTGACAATTATCTATATGATAAATAAGTTAGGAGGCGAAACATTAAGCCCCTATCTTTCTCTGTGTTTGATGGATGCTATTTATTCTAAAAATATGCTTTGAGTGGTAGCAATCATGGAAGACTATATGATAGTTGAGTATGTGGGATTTGCTAAATCAAAGCTCTTACATGGACCCTTCCTGAAAATAAGATGAATTGCAATTGTTTGATGACTGAGAACGGTTTGTTAATTTTCAAGAAAGTTTATGATCTATACTTTAACATGTGAATAGCTTGTTACTTGATCATGAGAAGCTTTATGATATGAGCTACCGTTATGATATATAATGATGCTAGAAAAAGTTATTGAAATTATCATTGATCAAACTTGTGCACCTGCTAGCATTCACACTTCATAAATTATTTCTTTTATCATTTACCTACTCGAGGACGAGCAGGAATTAAGCTTGGGGATGCTGATACGTCTCCAACGTATCTATAATTTATGAAGTATTCATGCTATTATATTATCTGTTTTGGATGTTTATGGGCTTTACTAAACACTTTTATATTATTTTTGGGACTAACCTATTAACCGGAGGCCTAGCCCAAATTGCTGTTTTCTTGCCTATTTCACTGTTTCAAAGAAATGGTATATCAAACGGAGTCCAAACGGAATGAAACCTTCGGGAGAGTTATTTTTGGAACGAAAGAAATCCAGGAGACTTGGAGTAGACGTCAGGGAAGCTTCGGGGAAGCCACGAGGCAGGGAGGAGTGCCCTACCCCCCTGGGCACGCCCCCCACCCTCATGGGCCCCTCGTGGCTTCCCTGACCGACTTCTTTCACCTATATATGTCCATATACCCTAAAAACATCAAGGAACACAATAGATCGAGAGTTCCGCCGCCGCAAGCCTGTCTAGCCACCGAAAACCAATCGGGACCCTATTCCGGCACCCTGCCGGAGGGGGGAACCCTCACCGGTGGCCATCTTCATCATCCCGGCGTTCTCCATGACGAGGAGGGAGTATTTCACCCTCGTGGCTGAGGGTGTGTACTAGTAGCTATGTGTTCGATCTCTCTCTCTCGTGTTCTTGAGGTGATACGATCTTGATGTATCGCGAGCTTTGCTATTATAGTTGGATCTTATGATGTTTCTCCCCCTCTACTCTCTTGTAATGGATTGAGTTTTCCCTTTGAAGTTATCTTATCAGATTGAGTCTTTAAGGATTTGAGAACACTTGATGTATGTCTTGCATGTGCTTATCTGTGGTGACAATGGGATATCACGTGATCTACTTGATGTATGTTTTGGTGATCAACTTGCAGGTTCCGTGACCTCGTGAACTTATGCATAGGGGTTGGCACACGTTTTTGCCTTGACTCTCCCGTAGAAACTTTGGGGCACTCTTTGAAGTTCTTTGTGTTGGTTGAATAGATGAATCTGAGATTGTGTGATGCATATCGTATAATCATACCCACAGATACTTGAGGTGACATTGTAGTATCTAGGTGACATTAGGGTTTTGGTTGATTTGTGTCTTAAGGTGTTATTCTAGTACGAACTCTATGATAGATCGAACGGAAAGAATAGCTTCGTGTTATTTTACTACGGAATCTTGAATAGATTGATCAGAAAGAATAACTTTGAGGTGGTTTCGTACCCTACAATAATCTCTTCATTTGTTCTCCGCTATTAGTGACTTTGGAGTGACTCTTTGTTGCATGTTGAGGGATAGTTATATAATCCAATTATGTTTTTATTGTTGAGAAAACTTGCACTAGTCAAAGTTTGAACCCGAGGCCTTGTTTCCTAGCATTGCAATACCATTTACGCTCACTTTTACCACTTGCTACCTTGCTGTTTTTATATTTTCAGATTACAAAAACCTTTATCTACCATCCATATTGCACTTGTATCACCATCTCTTCACCGAACTAGTGCACCTATACAATTTACCATTGTATAGGGTGTGTTGGGGACACAAGAGACTCTGTTATTTGGTTGCAGGGTTGCTTGAGAGAGACCATCTTCATCCTATGCCTCCCACGGATTGATAAACCTTAGGTCATCCACTTGAGGGAAATTTGCTACTGTCCTACAAACCTCTGCACTTGGAGGCCCTACAACGTCTACAAGGAGAAGGTTGCGTAGTAGACATCACTTCGCGCCGCTGTGGAACTTGCGGGGAGCGTCTCGAGGGTCTGCTCAAGGGAGAAAGCAAGCAACCAAGCTGGCTTGCCGCCCTTCTGACGCTTGGGGACGGGTTGTCCTTCAGTCTGCTGGTCTTCAACTATTGCCACCTGCCGGCTGGTGGAAGCCGGCTGCGGGGCCTTGCGCTTGTTGTCGTTCGGCTGCCGCCGCCGACTTTTGTCAGCAGCCGGCGTCCTAGGAGCCGGAGGGAGCACCTTTCCAGAAGTGTCCACTCGGAGCTCCGACTTCATGGAAGAGTCGGCAGTGGTGTACTTGTCTGCTATGATCAGCAGCTCATCGAGTGTGGCCGGCTCGTCGCAGAGGAGTCGGTGCTTGAGTAAGGTGCCCTCTCGGCACCCGGCGGTGAAGTACTTTATGGCTTGCACTTCATGCGCCCCTTCGCAGGAGTTGCGCAGTTCAGCCCACCTCGTCAAGTAGTCGTGGGTGGACTCGTCCGAGCCTTGAACGCACAGCTTGAGCTGGCGGGGCTTGGGCGGCCGCTCGTAGGTGCTGGTGAAGTTGCGGATGAACACTTCAGTGAAATCTACCCAGTTTTGATGCTGCGAGGCTTCAGGCTGTTCAACCATGTCTGGGACGTGCCCTGGAGCATGAGCGGAATGTACTTCACAGCAATGCGCTTGTTGCCGTTCGTTATGTTGACGGCTGTGGAGTAGTCGACCAACCAATCTTCCGGCTTCACGGAGCCGTTGGACTTGGGCGTGTCTCGTGGGAGCGAGAACCCTTTGGGGAAAGGCTCTTCGCGAATGCGGGGTCCGAAACAAGGCGGGCCCATCGCATCTTCTTCTTCTAACACCAAGGATTGAGCAAGGCGGTCGATCCGGTGGCGGGCATCATTTTCTCCGACTCCTTCTCGGCGGCCAAGCCGGTTGCCGAGAGTCGGGTGCTCAACAGGTGGCAGGGAGGCGCGCCTCTCCCCGCGAGGAGGAGGAGAAGGAGGCGGATAGTCATCCCGTCGTTCCACTGCTCGTGGGCGGCTATCTTGGTCGCGCTTGATGGTGAGGCGTGTGCGGCTGCGGCTAGCAGCCGCCTCTCGGTCTCGTCTGTCGCAGACGCCGCCTACCGGCGTCCGAGAGGTCGCGCCTTGCTCTCGGCGAGGGGGTGGGTTCTCAACCCGCTGGCAGGGTTCTTCAATGCGGCAGCCGGCTTCTTGCTGCGTAGCAGCCGCGTCGATGAGCTGCTGAACACGCTCCATCATGCAGCGTTGCTCGTCACCCTCCAGGTGATCCAGCTCGTCTGTTGCCGCCTGGGCAACTCGTATGTTCTCCATGGGCATGGCATAGACAGGGCGGTCTACCCCGAACATGCTGGCAATGGCAGCGCCGCGCTGTCGGACCGTGCCAATGCGGCTGGGCTCGCCACCAGCCAACGTGCCACCAACGGCGCGGTCGATCTCGCGCTGGTAGGCCTCAGAGAGGCGTCTCATGGTAGCCAATTTCTTGGCGCTTTCGACGAGCGAGACGCGGCAGGGTTCTAGCGTCTCGGCGTTGGCATCTTCTGCTATGGGCGCAGACAGGTCTCGCAGGGCTTCCCGTAGTGGGTCTTGGGCAGCCCCACCACAGGCTCCGTCGTAGCTGACGACGAGCACCTCTATGATGGTGCTACCGCCCCTGTCCGCGCGAGGGAGCGGGTCGTCGATGACCACCACGTTGGTGGGGAAGGCGTTGAGGGATGCCGTGTCGGAGTCGACAAGCATCGGGTCGGTGGAGCCGATCGACTCTAGGTCGGAGGCCGGCTCGTTGGCGATTTCGAGCTTGCCAAGGAGGTCGACGAGGCATCTCTCGGAGCTGGCTGCTCCCGCTTTGGGCGCGGGCTCATCGAAGAGGCGGACTTCGCCAATGAGATCAGCGAGGCAGCTTGCCGCGCCGGCGACTTCCGCGCCATGCAGTGCATCAGCGCAGACGCCATCAGGCGTGCTGGGCTAGCTGCGCTCGCTAAGGAGGAAAAGGGTTCCCATCCAGAAAAGATCTCCGGATGACGATGCACCTAGCCCCACGGTGGGCGCCAAATGTAAGTGGTGTCGTGCGACATATGCCAAAGGATGGCTTATCATGGTGGGGGAGAGTAAGACGTCGCCGGTGCCTGGAAACGGGATAAGACGTAGATGTGTACACCGACGCATCTTACCCAGGTTCGGGGCTCTCCTATGAGATAACACCCCTAATCCTGCTCTGCGAGGTCTCCGCATGATCACTAGATCAACAAAGGTGGCTACAAGTTTGCTCCTTGAGCTGTTTCTCTTGTGGAGGAAGAAGAACAAGGCTAGCCCTAGCTTCACTCTCTCTATGTGTTTTTATGGTCTCTATGAGGCTGAACCCTTTGCATGGGTGCCCGGGTTTATATAGGCTTACCCCCCAGGGGTACATTGGTAATCTGGCCGGGTGTAGGACCCGGCTGTCAGTGTCTATGGTCGCCGGCTTCTCCGCCGGCCGCTGGGGCCTGCCGCCTAGTGGGTCCCGCCGGCTGTCTCGTACTTCACCGACAGGCCGCGCCCGCCGCTCGCGGGTCTTGCCGGCTGCTAAGTACTGTGGCTGCGCCACTGATGTTGCACGCTTTGTCGGGGAGAGCATGGCTTCAGTGCCGCCGCCTGGTGGGCGTTCACTATAGCCATCCCCCGTCTCTTCTAATTAATGGTGCACAGACTTTGAGGGAGGGGGTCGGCCGCCTGGTGGGGAGTCGGCCTCCCCTGTGTCGACAGATCAGGAGTCGGGCTCTCACGAACAGGTAGGGCCCGCCGCCTATGGGCCGTACCGACAATCCGTAGTGGGACCATGGCCTCCTCTGCCATGGGTGATGTCATGGGCTGCATGGCAATAGTGCCGCGCCAGGCGAGGGATGTTCGCCCAGTACACTGCACTGTGGCCATGCTCCACCCTGGATTCGGGGGTGGCAGGCTGCACTGTAGCCATGCCCCATCTTGTCGTAATTATGTGGGTGCTGACTTTGAGGGCGCGAGGGGCCGCCTGCTAGGAGTCGGCCCACTCCGTGGCCGTTTTCTGGATTCCGCCGCCTCCGGGCAGCTGGCCGTTTGGACCAGCCGGCCCCAAGAAGGTGGCCTTCTGCCTTTGATTCTTGAGGGGCGCAGCCGGCCCCGATGTTTTGAAATACCAGGGGAGGGTGATGAGGCTACCCGTGGTCATCCTCTCCGACAATTTGTGATTAGGAACCTGGTATATGTTGAAGATCCTCCCCGGCAACGGCGCCAGAAATTGCTTTTGATGTCGCTTGAAGCTACGTTGGTATTTCCCCAAAGAGGAAGGGATGATGCAGCACAGTGGCGGCAGGTATTTCTCTCAGATATGAAACCAATTTTATCGAACCAGTAGGAGAACCAAGCAACACAACGTAAACAGCACTTGCACACGGATGACAAATCATCGCAACCCGACGTGTTAAAGGGGTTGTCAATCCCTTCCGGGTTAGGCGCCTCAAGTAGGCAAACGGACGTGAGATAAAATTGTAGTAGATTGATAGATCGAACGCCAAGTAAAATAAATAAGAATAAATTGCAGCAAGGTATTTTTGTATTTTTGGTTTAATAGATCTTAAAATAAATGCAAGGAAAAAGTAGATCGCAAAGGCAAATATATGAGAAAGAGACCCGGGGGCCGTAGGTTTCACTAGTGACTTCTCTCGAGAAAAATAGCAAACGGTGGATGAACAAATTACTGTTGGGCAATTGACAAAACTTCAAATACTCATGAAGATATCCAGGCAATGATCATTATATAGGCACCACGTCCAAGATTAGTAGACGGACACCTGCCTGCATCTACTACTATTACTCCACACATCGACCGCTATCCAGCACGCATCTAGTGTATCAAGTTCATGGAGAAACGGAGTAATGCAATAAGAACGATGACATGATGTACACAAGATCTATCTATGTAGAGATAGACCCCATCGTTTTATCCTAGTAGCAACGTAACATACTTGTCGGTTCCCCTTCTGTCACTGGGATCAAGCACCGTAAGATCGAACCCACTACAAAGCACATCTTCCCATTGCAAGATAAATAGATCAAGTTGGCCAAACAAAACCCAGATATCGGAGAAGAAATAAGATGCTATAAGAGATCATGCATAAAAGAGATCAAAGAAACTCAAATACTTTCATGGATATAAAAAGATAGATCTGATCATAAACTCAAAGTTCATTGATCCCAACAAACACACCGCAAAAGAGTTACATCGTATGGATCTCCAAGAGACCATTGTATTGAGAATTCAGAGAGAGAGATGAAGCCATCTAGCTACTAACTACGAACCCGAAGGTCTACAAAGAACTACTTAAGCATCATCGAAGAGGCACCAATGGAGGTGGTGAACCCCATCCGAGATGGTGTCTAGATTGGATCTGGTGGTTCTGGACTCTGCGGCGGCTGGATGAATATTTCGTCGACTCCCCTAGGGTTTTGGGAATATTGGGGTATTTATAGAGCAAAGAGGCGGTCCGGGGGCACCCGAGGTGGGCACAACCCACCAGGGCGCGCCTGGGCCTCCTATGATCATAAACTATTATGTGATCAAATTGAAATGCTGCATTGCTATGCTTGGAATTTCTGCTTGAGATATGATTATACTTGTTGCTCTAGGATGAAGGCTCGACACCTCCCCTTTTCTTGTAAATTTTAATGATAATGAAACATTGGCTTCTTATGCTAATGGTAGATATGATTACTATGATGTGGCACAAATAGAAGAATTTGTTGCTTTTAAGGGTGCTTATGAAATTGAATCTTTGTTTGAAAAGTATGAAGATTTTGATGGTGTTGTTTATAGACCCAAAAAATTTGCTATACTTAAATATTGCTATGACAATTATAAATAAATTTCGATATTAATGTATTTAATGAGAAGGTCTCCGCTGTCCAAGAAGAGACTAATATTTTGCAGGAATCTATGGAAGAAGAAATTGTTGAAACTCTGAGTTCATTGGATGAAAAAGATGACGAGGAGAATGAAGAACAAAAGGAGGAAGTGCGGATTAGCTACCCGTGCCCACCTTCTAATGAGAGTAACTCTCCAACTCATACGTTGTTTCATATCCCTTCGTTCTTACCGAAGGATGAATGCTATGATCCCTTGGATTCGTTTGAAATATCCCTTTTTGATGAAATTGATGATTGCTATGCTTGTGGCCATGATGCCAATATGAATTATCCTTATGGAGATGAACTTGCTATAGTTCCTTATGTTAAGAATGAAATTATTGCTATTGCACCCACACATGATAGTCCTATTATCTTTTTGAATTCTCCCAACTACACTATACCAGAGAAGTTTGCTCTTATTAAGGATTATATTGATGGGTTGTGTTCTACCATTACACATGATGATTTTGATGAATTCAATATGCTTGTGCTTGCTGCTCCTACTTGAAATTATGATGAGAAAGGAACTACATCTCCACCTCTCTATGTTTCCAACAAATAGAATTGCAAGAAACTGCTTATGCTATGTATTGGCATTTACTTGACGTGCATGAATTGTTCTTTTATGAAATGCCGATGCATAGAAAGAGAGTTAGACTTCATCATTGCATGATATATGTTGCTTTGTGCTCACTACTAAATTATAAATCATTGCTAATTAAAATTGGCTTTGATATACCTCGGGATACGGGTAGATCGATTACTTGAGCACTATATGCCTAGCTTAATGGCTTTAAAGAAAGCGCTGCCAGGGAGACAACCCGGAAGTTTTAGAGAGTCATTTACTTCGGCTGTGTGCTTTTTATAAAGTTTAAAAACAAAAAATATAGAGGGGAGCCTAAAACTTTTCAAAAGGAACAGTGAAAGAGAGAAAGACGAACATAGTAGAAGTGGGGGATGTCCTTGAACTTTGTTCATGCCCATGGGAACTTTGTGAATCTTGATTACAGAAAATTTTCAACAAAAATAATTATCCCCTTGTAGAAATCCATTGTATTATAAAAATAATGTGCCAATATTTGCCTTTAGGATGATTAGATTGCTTGTTGGTATGTGCGGTGCAAAAACAGAACATTTGGCTGTAGTGCATGAATTTAAATTTTTACTGGAATGTCAAATGTGTCTGAAATTTTTACACAATACTCCTATGCAAAAAAATATTTTTCCTAAATTTTCAGAATTTATGAAGTTACAGAAGTATGGTCAAAGTTCAGATTGCTACAGACTGTCCTGTTTTTCACAGATTCTGTTTTTGATGCATTGTTTTGCTTGTTCTGATGGAACTATGGATTTTATCGGTGGTATAAGCCATGGAGAAGTTAGGATGCAGTAGGGATAATGCAAAAAAAAGGGTTTGCAACAGTACTTAAAGTAGTAACTTGCTTTATTATATTAACGGATCTCACGAAGGTTTTCTTTAAGTTTTGTGTGGGTTAAGTGTTCAAAGATCGAGGAGGTCTCGATATGAGGAGAAGGAGAAGAGGCAAGAGTTCAAGCTTGGGGATGCCCAAGGCTCCCCAAGTAAATATCCAAGGAGACTCAAGCGTCTAAGCTTGGGGATGCCCTGGAAGGCATCCCATCTTTCTTCAACAAGTATCGCTATGTTTCGGTTTTTGTTTCGCTCACATGATATGCGTAAATCTTGGAGCACCTTTTGTGTTTATTTTTTCCTTTTCTTTTATGAACCATGTTGGTATGAGACAGTCCTTGGTTGGTTTATAGAATGCTCTTTTCACTTCACTTATATCTTTTGAGTATGGCTTTATAGAATGCTTCATGTGCTTCACTTATATCATTTGAAGTTTGGATTGTCTGTTTCTCTACACATAGAAAACCGTTGTTTGTAGAATGATATTTTGCTTCACTTATATTTATTAGAGCATGGTCTTTTGTAGAAAGAATTAAACTCTCATGCTTCACTTATATCTCTTTAGAGAGTCAAATAGGAATTGGTCATTTTCATGGTTAGTCATGGAATCCTACATAAAACTTGTGGATCACTGAATATGATGTGTTTGATTCCTTGCAATAGTTTTGTGATATCGAGATGATAATATGTGGGAGGTACAAGTAAACGGTTGTGGTTAAGCATGCACGTGCAGTCTCTCATTATGCTATGAAGTTGGAGCATGATTTATTATTGCTTGACTTCCTTATGAGTGGCGGTCGGGGACGAGCGATGGTCTTTTCCTACCAATCTATCCCCCTAGGGGCATGCGTAGTAGTACTTTTCTCCGAGGGCTAATAAACTTTTGCAATAAGTATATGAGTTCTTTATGACTAATGTGTCCATGGATTATACGTACTCTTACCTTTCCGCAATTTGCTAGCCTCTACGGTACCGTGCATTTCCCTTTCTCACCTCGAGATGTGGTGCAAACTTCGCAGGTGCATCCAAACCTCATGATATGATACGCTCTATCACACATGAGCCTTATTGTATCTTCATCAAAATAGCCACCATACCTACGTATTATGGCATTTTCATATCCATTCCGAGATATATTGCCATGCAACTTTCACCGCTTCTATTTTGATGACTTGAGCATTCACTGTCATATTGCTTTGCATGATCGTAAGATAGCTAGCATGATATCTCCATGGCATGTCTGTTTTTTGATATCTCTACTATGCTAGATCATTGCACATCTTGGTACACTGCCAGAGGCATTCATATAGAGTCATACTTTGTTCTAGGTATCGAGTTCTAATTTTTACTTGTAAGTAAACAGAAGTGTGATGATCATCATTATTCATTATTAGACCACACTACTGCAAGATACTACTAACGCGACACTACGATCAGAGACCCTTTGACGAAACTGTGTGCGATGCATTAATCACAAACGGTGATTTAAAAAACCCATCAAAAAGGTGCAAAACATTTTTTATGGCGGAGCCATCAAACGCGTTTCAGATTTTAGTTGCATGTGTGATTCAGGGCACACGGTTAACCCGTTCGAACTGTTTGCGATGAGGCAGAACAACAGAAACGGGCAGCCATATCAATGTGTGTGCGATATACGGCATACAGTTTGCTCCGATGAACCGTTTGCTATTAGGGAGTGCAACATAAACGGTTAGCCAAATCAAGGTGTGTGTGATATTGGGCATATGGTTCACTCAGACGAACTGTTTTTGATTAGCGAACACAACAGAAACGGTTCAACTTAACAAGATGTGTGTGATACGTGGCAAACAACCGACTCGGATGAACTGTTTGCGATGAGAAATTACAACGCAGACGGTTAATACAGTTAGTTCGTGTGCGATTCTGTGTGTACAAAAAACTTTGAAAAATGCAAATTAGTTGCTTGCGGTGGCTAGGAGTATCGCACACGATGCGTCTACGAGTACTCGTGTGTGATGATTAGTAAGTTACACATACGTTTCCTTATGTTAAGTATTGTGTGATAAATAACACATGGCACCGGATACGGTATTCGGGTTGTGTGTGTGCTCCACTTAGTCTTCCCGCGCTCCACATGGGTGAATTGTAAAATCCACACCTATTCCCTCACCGGTTTCCCGCCACCAGCTAATGGCTTGTTGCATATAACCCAGGCGGCAACACACCGCCGTGACACTCTGCGAAGATCTAGTCCTCACCCATCTACCATTAGTTATTCCAAGCATGCCAGGCAATGACCAAAGCTTCGACGTCGACGCCTACCTGCGTTACATCTTCAGCGAGGAGAACGAGCCGGAGCAGGTCGGGGAGCAAGAGCTTCATCGGCCGGTGCAGGCACCATGGCCCATCGGCAGCGATATCGGCATCACAGTCCTTAGGAGCACAGTCGACATATTGCAGAGGAGGTGTGATGAGCAGTTTGCCATCCACCGTGCAAAAGATCCAGAGCTGCTCGACGGCATGATCGACGACCCACCCGAAGAGCCACCGTCACCAGTGCTCATCGAGAGCCTGATGCCCCGCAAGGAATGGGCAGATGACCTCTGCGATTTAGTCAAGACAAAGGCAGCCTGCGGCTTCATCATTGCCCGTGGCCGCCGTGTCAACCTTGATCCCGATGATGTGGTGGCCAGGCTCAAGCACATCCTTGGCGGAGTTGACATCCCCGATGAAGTAGAACATCGCCAACGTGATATCTTGAGGATGCAGGTGATCGACGGAATTTGCTACCAGGCCAGAGACATGGAAATGGAGCGATTCTGCGGAGTTGTCATGCGCGCGATTGCACGCTGTCAAGCTCTTCTGGAAGAGGCCTAGCAGCCCCAAGAGCCTCCCAGCGACAGCAGCTCCGAAGGCGGAGGCGGATCGGGACACTTGGAGTGAACGACCGCAAGGGTGCGATGCTGATCATGGAGTCCGAGAAGACCATTGCCGGAAGGCCGCCAGCTCAGCCTTTTAGCTTATATTTTATTATAATTGTATGCATATGTGGGTCGTGAGTGTTCTGGGCATTGCCGCATGTGGCATTCTAAATTATCCTGAATATGTAAGACATTTATTAAGAATTATTAACCGTTTCCATTGTAACTTTGCCTCAACAGCGAGCAGAGCGCGCTGCGGCCGCCTCAACGGCGAACAACCACGTGGTCAACCTTCTGCCATCAATAAATTTTGACCTTGTTTCTCGTCACATTGCTGATTACAACGCAATAAGTAATTGCAAATATGTTCACACCTATCAAACTATATGTGTTCACACTTAGCACCAGGCTATAAAAACTACCCACTCGAAAATTACTTCACGGTTCCTCTCCTCATCACCCACAAAACTGGTTTTTTCAGTCAAGTCGTTCTGCCATGACCGGTAGGAGGAGTTTAGGGTGGACATATAATCAGCCAGCAAAGACCAAGGCCGCGGAAGCACTAGAGAGGTCCCGCCGTGAAGCCACAGCCGCAGTAGAGATGTCCTGGTGCACCGCGGAGCCCTCAAATGAGCTCTCACAGGCACACGAGGGCTCTCACAAGCGCATTCAGGGCGTCGTCCATCGCGATGAGCCGGCGTTCCTGAAGTCCTTCGCCGGTGACGATGACATTCTCGCTGGCATCACTACACAGCAGGAGATGGTCGATGGCTTGATGAAGCTGCTCAAAATCAGTGATGCCTCGGTTGACAAGGCGACCGGCCTCGTCGAGCAACTCATGGGTGACAATGCGAAGGTCCTCAAATTGGTCGCCGAGAAGGAGGGGGAGGCCGCCGGCTGGAAGATGCTGCATGAGCAGAGCAGTGCCTCGGAGATGACACTGAAAGCGGTCGTCGAGGAACTGATGGGTGGCTTGAGGAAGCTCCGGATCGAGCGCGAGTAGGAGGTGGAGGAATCCGTGGCTGCTTTCAAGCAAAGTCATGAGGAATTGAAGGAGTTGGAGGATTTTGCCGCCCGACGATCCATCGACGAGTAGAGACAGTAGCGACCCAGATCGTTGTCTGCAATTTCCTTCTTCTCTTGCCCCCGTGTCTTCCGGGCTTTGCCGCATGTGGCATTTTAAATTAACCGGAATATGTGAGAAAATTATTATATGCGCCATTGTAAATTCTTTGTATTATCCATTGCCATTTTATTGGTGGTCGTATTATCCATCGCCCTATGTGGCAATTTAAATTAGGGCGGAATACGAGTTGAAAACACGAACAAAGCAAATGCTGCCATGGGATCACAAGCAAACACCCTCCGTCGAGGTGCTTTAATTAACCCATTAATGGAGAAGTTGTGAGCGAGGCGGGCGGCGGCTGGTGCATGGAGGTCAAAGAGCTCGCTTCCCGATAAGCATGGGCGGCCTTGCTGCTCGCACATGTCCCGTCGAACCTGCGAGGTGGACAGGATGCACACGTCCTGTCAAGCTTGTGCGGCGGACTGCTCGCACGCGTCCCGTCAAGCTTGCACGGCGGACTTCTCGCGCTCGTTCCGTCTAATCAAACAGCTGCATGCACGCCACCGAGTATGGTTAAATTTCGACACGATTAATATAATACAACCGTTTATGATATTAACGTGTCAGCTTTTTGTTTCAAAAAGGACTTCGTTGGCTACTAATGTGTGCGCCTCTTCTCATACTGGACGATTTTTTTACCACGACATATATGTGCCATGTCATGAAACCATGCCAAGTTTCATGTTTTTTGGTGACTTTTTGATTTACTGGGATTTAAAAACCGAGATTCTCAATGTTTCAGGACGACGACAAGTTTGTAATTCATTCCCATTCCTTAAATGAGACCTAAACATGCACCCAATGACACATGTACGATTTCCCACCCATTTTGCTTCACTGGAGCATGTGGTTGTAGTTCAAATTTGAATTATGGACTACATCAAATGCATAGAAAACTTAGTAATTAGTAATATATATATATACAATGGCCAAACGAACCCTGAACAGTTTCAAATTTCAGCTCGACACTCCTGTTATTCTATGTTGCCTGTAGAAAACAAAGTTCAAGGCGAGAAGAGGCAGCGATTGTCGTTTCCCCCACAAGAGGGGCATGTTTCCCTAACGGAACCATGAGGGTTGCGACAGGCTCCGGTTTGTAAAAGGCTTGTAATATAGCTTCGCCCAAATTAGACAATTATATGTACCATGTAGTGACACCACACCAAGTTTCATGATTTCCAGGTGAGTTTTGGATTTACAAAGATTTAAAAACCGAGATTTGCAATGTTTGTGGCCAAGCCAGGATGGCGAGACGGTTGAATTCGTTCCCATTCGTTCCATGGGACCTAAACATGCACCCCAAGGAAACATGTACATTTTTTCTAGCCATTTGGTGCACTGGAGCATGGATTTGTAGTTCAGATTTGAATTATGGACATTAAATGCCTAGAAAACTCAATTAATGAATAAAAAAGGTCAAACGAACCCTGAATAATTTCAAAGTTCAGCGCGAATCTCCAGTTGTTCCGTGTCGCGTGTAGAAGAAAATACGATGCTAGAAGAGGGAGTGATTATCGTTTGGCCCACAAGGGGACACGTTTCCCTGTCGAAAACACGAGGGTTCTTCCGACAGGCTCCAGTTTGTAAGAGGTTTGTATTAAAGCTTGGCCCAAATTGGCAATGTTTTTACCACGACATATTTGTGCTGTGACATGACTCCATGCCACCTTTGATGACTTTCTGGTGAGTTTAGGATTTATGGGGACTAAAAAACAGAGATTCAAAATGTTTGAGGACAAGCCAGGACACCGATACGGTTGTAATTCGTTCCCATTACTGGCATGAGACCTAAACATGCACCCAAGGACACATGTATAATTTTTCTAGCCATTTTGGTGAACTGGAGCATGTATTTGTAGTTCAGATTTGAATTATGGACATTAAATGCCTAGGAAACTCAATTAGTGTATAAAAAGGCCAAACGAACCCTCAATAAGTTTAAATGTCAGCAGGAATATCATGTCGTTCCATGTTGCCCGTGGAAGAAAATACAAGGCGAAAAGAGGCAGTGATTACGTTTTACCGACAAGGGGGACACATTTCCCTATCAGAACCATGAGGCTTCTTTGAGAGAAGCTCCGGTTTTGTAAGAGGTTTGTAATAAAGCTTGGCCCAAATTGGACAATGTTTTTACCACGACATATATGTGCCATGACGTGACACCATGCCACCTTTGATGACTTTATGGTGAGTTTAGGATTTATAGGGACTTAAAAAACGAGAGTCGAAATATTTGAGGACGAGCTAGGACACCGGTACGATTGTAATTCGTTCCCATTCCTTGCATGGGGCCTAAACATGCACCCAAGGACACATGTATAATTTTTCTAGCCATTTTGGTGAACTTGAGCATGTATTTGTTGTTCAGATTTGAATTATGGACATTAAATGCCTAGGAAACTCAATTAGTTTATAAAAGGCCGAACGAATCCTGAATAAGTTTAAATTTCAGCACGGATATCCTGGAGCCCCCGGGGCGTGTACAGCCCTGCCCTGACACGTGGCTTGCACGGCAGGGCTAGACGAGGTGTGTCTGGGCACTCGTGAGCCAGCGCGGGACTCACGAGGCCCTACCTCAAGGCGGGTTGCGCCTGGTCTTGGTTCTTGATAGCTTCAGTGATCATGCGAGATGGTTAGGTAACCTGCGCTGGACGAATTTCCTGAGGCGATCCCATGAGAAGGCCAGACACCAACGACCCCAAGAGGTGACGTGAACGGGGCCGGCCCGCCAGACAGAGCTCAGTCATTGGGTTTATCGATGCTGCATGGACGGACCCGAGCACAGACGTCGTACCGAGCCTACTCATGCGAGGAATCGTAAGGGAAAATAACCGGCGCGCGGCTCCCGTGGCAATGAAGGTGATCGCTGGTGGGGTATCGATGTATCAGATAAGCAGGTGATAGCCATAGATAACTTAGGTAGGTGCACGAACGACACATGCCACTGGGACAGACCCGAGCGGCCTGGGGATGATGCAGCCCGAGGGGCGCCCCCAACAGAGTAAGCTAAGATGCAAAAAGATGCATGTCGCGGGGACAGGCATGTGCGACCTGGGAATGATGCGACCCAAGGGGCGCTCCCAACTGAGTAAACCCGAAAATGTCACCTGGTTCCGTTGTCGAAGGAGTGTTGAGGTAGCCGAAGGTGCGCGCTGGAGAGGCCGCTCCTCATGAGCCACCAGGGCCTTGAGCCTCAGGAGGCTCTGGGGGCTCGGGTGGTTCCTTGAGGAGGGCCGTCGCCATCTCCGCCAGGACTGCGTGATGCCTGGCCTCCTGAGCCGCCAGAATGCTCCGTAGATGACGCTGGTAGGTGACAGCCGCGTTCGACAGGCCAAACAGCATGAGAACATAGTTGTGAGGCGGACCATCGCACCGGCCAACGCTCGAAGGCCAGAAGCGCCCCTGAGATACGGCCATGTTAAGCCCTAGAATGTCGACGCAGACGTGCAGCCCGCCGTTCTCACCAGGATGGGGAGCTGCGCCAGGTGGTGGGCGGCGGTCGCCGCGTATGGTCCTTGCTTCCTGAAGCTCCTGGTCGCCTTGGTGATGAACTCCCAAGCACTAGGCGCCCCTCGCCTTGTGCCCTCCTGAGGGAAGCAAGCAGCAAAGCACGCCTCCACGTGGTGCCAGAGCGCCTTCCTCATCACATTGGCTAGGTCTGAGGCCCTCCAGAAGAGAGCCCCCAAGCCCAGCCTGAGGAGGGCGCCGGGTGCTACCTCTTGAGCACTGCGTTGGTTTTCCCTTGAAGAGGAAAGGGTGATGCAGCAAAGTAGCGTAAGTATTTCCCTCAGTTTTTGAGAACCAAGGTATCAATCCAGTAGGAGGCTACGCGCGAGTCCCTCACACCTACACAAAACAAATAAATCCTTGCAACCAACGCGATAAGGGGTTGTCAATCCCTACACGGTCACTTACGAGAGTGAGATCTGATAGATATGATAGGATAATATTTTTGGTATTTTTATGATAAAGATGCAAAGTAAAAAGCAACAGAAATAACTAAGTGTTGGAAGATTAATATGATGAAGATAGACCCGGGGGCCATAGGTTTCACTAGTGTCTTCTCTCAAGAGCATAAGTATTTTACGGTGGGTGAACAAATTACTGTTGAGCAATTGACAGAATTGAGCATAGTTATGAGAATATGTAGGTATGATCATGTATATAGGCATCACGTCCGAGACAAGTAGACCGACTCCTGCCTGCATCTACTCCTATTACTCCACACATCGATCGCTATCCAGCATGCATCTAGAGTATTAAGTTCATAAGAACAGAGTAACGCCTTAAGCAAGATGACATGATGTAGAGGGATAAATTCATGCAATGTGATAAAAAAAACCATCTTGTTATCCTCGATGGCAACAATACAATACGTGCCTTGCTGCCCCTACTGTCAATGGGAAAGGACACCGCAAGATTGAAGCTAAGCACTTCTCCTGTTGCAAGAAAGATCAATCTAGTAGGCCAAACCAAACTGATAATTCGAAGAGACTTGCAAAGATAACCAATCATACATAAAAGAATTCAGAAGATTCAAATATTGTTCATAGATAATCTTGATCATAAACCCACAATTCACCGGTCTCAACAAACACACCGCAAAAGAAGATTACATCGAATAGATCTCCACGAGAGAGCGGGAGAACATTGTATTGAGATCCAAAAAGAGAGAAGAAGCCATCTAGCTACTAACTATGGACCCGAAGGTCTCAGGTAAACTACTCACACTTCATCGGAGGGGCTATGGTGTTGATGTAGAAGCCCTCTGTGATCGATGCCCCCTCCGGCGGAGCTCCGGAACAGGCCCCAAGATGGGATCTCCTGGGTACAGAAGGTTGCGGCTGTGGAATTAGGTTCCGTATCTCATCGTTTGGGGGTACATATGTATATATAGGAGGAAGGAGTACGTCGGTGGAGCAACAGGGGGCCCACGAGGGTGGAGGGCGCACCTGGGGGGTAGGCGCGCCCCCTACCTTGTGGCTTCCACTTTTATTTCTTGACGTAGGGTCCAAGTCTCCTGGATCATGTTCGTTCCAAAAATCACGTTCCCGAAGGTTTCATTCCGTTTGGACTCCGTTTGATATTCTTTTTCTGCGAAACTCTGAAATAGGCAAAAAACAGCAATTCTGGGCTGGCCTCCGGTTAATAGGTTAGTCCCAAAAATAATATAAAAGTGAATAATAAAGCCCAATAATGTCCAAAACAGAGGATAATATAGCATGGATCAATCAAAAATTATAGATACGTTGGAGACGTATCAAGCATCCCCAAGCTTAATTCCTGCTCGTCCTCAAGTAGGTAAATGATAAAAACAGAATTTTTGATGCGGAATGCTACTTGGCATGATTTCAATGTAATTCTTCTTATTGTGGCATGAATGTTTAGATTTGATATGATTCAAGATAAAAGTTTAATGTTGACATAAAAACAATAATATTTCAAGCATACTAACTAAGCAATTATGTCTTATGAAAATAACATAGCCAAAGCAAGTTATCCCTACAAAATCATATAGTCTGGCTATGCTCCATCTTCCCCACACAAAATATTCATATCATGTACGACCCCGGTTTTAGCCAAGCAATTGGTTCGTACTTTTAACGCGCTTCAGCCTTTTCAACTCTTACGCAATACATGAGCGCAAGCCATGGATATAGCACTATGGTGGAATAAGTTACAATGGTAGGGGTTATGTGGGAAGACAAAAAAGGAGAAAGTCTCACATCAACAAGGCTAATCAACGGGCTATGGAGATGCCCATCAATTGATGTTAATGCGAGGAGTAGGGATTGCCATGCAATGGATGCATTAGAGCTATAAGTGTATGAAAGCTCAAAAAGAAACTAAGTGGGTGTTCATCCAACTTGCTTGCTCACGAAGACCTCGGGCATTTGAGGAAGCCCATCATTGGAATATACAAGCCAAGTTCTATAATGAAATTTCCCACTAGTATATGAAAGTGACAAAATGAGAGACTCTCTATTATCAAAATCACGGTGCTACTTTGGAGCACAAGTGTGGTAAAAGGATAGTAACATTGTCCCTTCACTCTTTTTCTCTCATTTTTTGGGCCTTTTCTCTTCTTTTTTATGGCCTCTTTTTTTATTTAGTCCGGAGTCTCATCCCGACTTGTGGGGGAATCATAGTCTCCATCATCCTTTCCTCACTTGGGATAATGCTCTAATAATGATGATCATCACACTTTTATTTACTTGCAACTCATGAATTACAACTCAATACTTAAAACAAAATATGACTCTATATGAATGCCTCCGGCGGTGTACCGGGATATGCAATGACTCAAGAGCGACATGTATAAAAGAATTATGAACAGTGGCTTTGCCAAAAATACAATGTCAACTACATGATCATGCAAAGCAATATGACAATGATGGAGCATGTCATGATAAATGAAACGGTGGAAAGTTGCATGGCAATATATCTCGGAATGGCTATGGAAATGCCATGATAGGTAGGTATGGTGGCTATTTTGAGGAAGATATAAGGAGGTTTATGTGTGATAGAGCGTATCATATCACGGGGTTTGGATGCACCGGCGAAGTTTGCACCAACTCTCAAGGTGAGAAAGGGCAATGCGCGATACCGAAGAGGCTAGAAAATTGCGAAAAGGTAAGTGTGCGTATAATCCATGGACTCTCATTAGTCATAAAGAACTCATATACTTATTGCAAAAATTTATTAGCCCTCAAAGCAAAGTACTACTACGCATGCTCCTAGGGGAAGGGTTGGTAGGAGTTAACCATCGCGCGATCCCGACGGCCACACAAAGGAAGACAATCAATAAATACTTCATGCTTCGACTTTGTTATATAACGGTTCACCATACGTGCATGCTACGGGAATCACAAACTCCAACACATGTAATTTTCAATTCCACAATTACTCAACTAGCACAACTATGATATTACAACCTTTATATCTCAAAACAATTATCAAGCATCAAATTTCTCATGATATTAATTAAAGAAAATTGCCATGCTATTTTAAGACTCTCAAAATAATATAAGTGAAGCATGAGAGATCAATAGTTTCTATAAAACAAATCCACCACCGTGCTCTAAAAGATATAAGTGAAGCACTAGAGCAAAACTATATAGCTCAAAAGATATAAGTGAAGCACATAGAGTATTCTAATAATTTCCGAATCATGTGTGTTTCTCTCAAAAGGTGTGTACAGTAAGGATGATTGTGGTAAACTAACAAATAAAGACTCAAACAAGATGCTCCAAGCAAAACACATATCATGTGGTGAATAAAAATATAGCTCCAAGTAAAGTTACCAACGGAAGTAGACGAAATAGGGGATGCCTTCCGGGGCATCCCCAAGCTTTGGCTTTATGGTGTCCTTAGATTATCTTGGGGGTGCCATGGGAATCCCCAAGCTTAGTCTCTTGCCACTCCTTGTTCCATAATCCATCAAATCTTTCACCCAAAACTTGAAAACTTCACAACACAAAACTCAGCAGAAAATCTCGTGAGCTCCGTTAGCGAAAGAAAACAAAAGACCACTTCAAGGTACTGTAATGAACTCATTCTTTATTTATATTGGTGTTAAACCTACTGTATTCCAACTTCACTATGGTTTATAAACTATTTTACTAGCTATAGATTCATCAAAATAAGCAAACAACACACGAAAAACAGAATCTGTCAAAAACAGAACGGTATGTAGTAATCTGTAACTAACACAAACTTCTGGAACTCAAAAACGTCAGCCAAAATAGGACGACCTAGGCAATTTGTTTATTGATCAGCAGCAATTGGAATCACTATTTTATCACGTTCTGTTGATTTTTAACAATTATTTTCGTGAACAGAAAGTTTCTGGAAATTACTGCAAGATCAAATAACTATCATCCAAGAAGATCCTATAGGTTTAACTTGGCACCAACACTAATTAAAACATAAAAACACATCTAACCAGAGGCTAGATCAAATATTTATTCCTAAACAGGAGCAAAAATCAAAAAACTAAAAATAAAATTGGGTTGCCTCCCAACAAGCGCTATCGTTTAACGCCCCTAGCTAGGCATAAAAGCAAGGATAGATCTAGGTGTTGCCATCTTTGGTAGGAAATTCTTCAATAAGACATCTATCATCCTTTAGAGTTTCTTTCTTTCTATTAATTATCAAACTTTTAGGAACAAGATGGAAAAAATCATTTGTAGCAAATGGTTCCTTAATGATAGCAAAAAGATTGGGATGAATACTTATAGATTTAAGATCCGCAGTTTCTTTACTAGAGGATTCACCCTTATTTTTAGGAACATACATAAGCTTGGAAATTTTAGTGGGAGGACTAGGAGTATTCTTTACAGAAGAAAAAGTGGTTCCCAAGTTGGCAATGATACCCTCAAGTTTATCGATTCTAGTGGAATCTTGATTTATTCTTTCATTAACTATGGGTTCCTTTTCCTTAATATTTTTCAAGGTGACTCCTACCTTAGATCCATATTGGGTAATTTGATTGTGGATCTTTTTATCCATATTTTCAATTAACTCTACGGTAGCAACTTTATTTTCAATAATTTCAAGTCTTTGCATTACATGCTCCAAAGTTAAAATAGTTCCATTAACCAAGAGAGGTGGTGAGCCAAATAAATCTATCATAGCATTATAAGAGTCAAAAGTATGGCTACCCAAGAAATTCCCTCCGGTAATGGTGTCAAGAATGTATCTATACCAAGTATTAGCACCTACATAAAAATTGCGGAGAACAACGGAAGTAGATTGCTTCCTGGTAGATGTATTTTGAGCATTGCAAATTCTATACCAAGCGTCTTTTAGATTTTCTCCCTCCCTTTGTTTAAAATTGAGAACTTCATTTTCGGGAGACAACGGAGAAGATAAAGGACTATCCATGACGGCAAGGCAAGCAAATGAAAAAGAAGCGACAGAAAAGAGAGGGCGAATAAAACGGCAAGGGTGAAGTGGGGGAGAGGAAAACGAGAGGCAAATGGCAAATAATGTAATGCGGGAGATAAGCATTTCTGATGGGTACTTGGTATGTTGACTTTTGCATAGACCTCCCCGGCAATGGCGCCAGAAATGGCTCATTGTCGGGAGTCCAAATCTTCACTTGACCTTGCATAAGCCTCCCCGGCAACGGCGCCAGAAATCCTTCTTGCTACCTCTTGAGCACTGCGTTGGTTTTCCCTTGAAGAGGAAAGGGTGATGCAGCAAAGTAGCGTAAATATTTCCCTCAGTTTTTGAGAACCAAGGTATCAATCCAGTAGGAGGCTACGCGTGAGTCCCTTGCACCTACACAAAACAAATAAATCCTCGCAACCAACGCGATAAGGGGTTGTCAATCCCTACACGGTCACTTACGAGAGTGAGATCTGATAGATATGACAGGATAATACTTTTGGTATTTTTATGATAAAGATGCAAAGTAAAATAAAAGCAAAGTAAAAAAGCAACGGAAATAACTAAGAGTTGGAAGATTAATATGATGAAGATAGACCCGGGGGCCATAGGTTTCACTAGTGGCTTCTCTCAAGAGCATAAGTATTTTACGGTGGGTGAACAAATTACTGTTGAGCAATTGACAGAATTGAGCATAGTTATGAGAATATGTAGGTATGATCATGTATATAGGCATCACGTCCGAGACAAGTAGACCGACTCCTGCCTGCATCTACTACTATTACTCCACACATCGACCGCTATCCAGCATGCATCTAGAGTATTAAGTTCATAAGAACAGAGTAACGCCTTAAGCAAGATGACATGATGTAGAGGGATAAATTCATGCAATATGATAAAAAACCCCATCTTGTTATCCTCGATGGCAACAATACAATATGTGCCTTGCTGCCCCTACTGTCACTGGGAAAGGACACCGCAAGATTGAACCCAAAGCTAAGCACTTCTCCGATTGCAAGAAAGATCAATCTAGTAGGCCAAACCAAAATGATAATTCGAAGAGACTTGCAAAGATAACCAATCATACATAAAAGAATTCAGAAGATTCAAATATTGTTCATAGATAATCTTGATCATAAACCCACAATTCATCGGTCTCAACAAACACACCGCAAAAGAAGATTACATCAAATAGATCTCCACGAGAGAGGGGGAGAACTTTTTATTGAGATCCAAAAAGAGAGAAGAAGCCATCTAGCTACTAACTATGGACCCGAAGGTCTGAGGTAAACTACTCACACTTCATCAGAGGGGCTATGGTGTTGATGTAGAAGCCCTCCGTGATCGATGCCCCCTGCGGCGGAGCTCCGGAACAGGCCCCAAGATGGGATCTCGTGGGTACATAAGGTTACGGCGGTGGAATTAGGTTATTGGCTCCATATCTGATCGTTTGGGGGTACGTAGGTATATATAGGAGGAAGGAGTACGTCGGTGGAGCAACAGGGGGCCCACGAGGGTGGAGGGCACGCCTAGGGGGTAGGCGCGCCCTCCTACCTCGTGGCTTCCTCTTTTATTTCTTGACGTAGGGTCCAAGTCTCCTGGATCATGTTCGTTCCAAAAATCACGTTCCCGAAGGTTTCATTCCGTTTGGACTCCGTTTGATATTATTTTTCTGCGAAACTCTGAAATAGGGAAAAACAACAATTCTAGGCTGGGCCTCCGGTTAATAGGTTAGTCCCAAAAATAATATAAAAGTGAATAATAAAGCCCAATAATGTCCAAAACAGAAGATAATATAGCATGGAACAATCAAAAATTATAGATACATTGGAGACGTATCACCGGGCACGCCTTCCTATGCGAGGGAGGGAGGCGCCCCGACCGCGGGCGCAGATCCTTAGGTGGTGCCACTGGAGACACTGCTTCCCTGAGGCGCTGGGTGCAGTAGCTGCTTCTTCTTCTTGGGGATGGCCTCAGGAGGGTACAGTGTGCCTTCGTTGTTCGGGTCTTCGATTGCTACGGTTTGGATGGCGTGCTCAAGGGAGCACACCGCATATCTTTCTTCACATGGAACCGTGATGATGCCGCCACTCCCTGGCATCTTGAGGACGTTGTAGCCGTGGTGGGTCACCGCTGGATACCCAAGGATGGTGTTGTATGGCAGACGGATGTGGGCGACGTCGAAGTCAATGATCTCGGTGCGGTAGTTCTCGCGTTGGCCGAAGGTGACAGGGAGGCGGACCTGCCCTATCGAGGTGGTGGAGCCGTCGGTCACTCCCAAGAAAGGCTTGGTAGGCTCTAGCTGATCGTATGGCACTTGGAGACTATCGAACGTCTCGACGGACAGGACATTGAGCCCTACACCGCCGTGATAATCCCCAAGTGCAAGGAATCATCGTAGCAATTTCCAAAGGTGGAAATGATAAGTATGGAGTGTCGAACCCACAAGGAGCTAAAGGCATCCACGAGGCAGGCCCATGCGCCTGTGGGGGGGTGGGCGCGCCCCCCACCCTCGTGGACGCCCCGGGACTCTCCTGGCCCAACTCTTTTACTCCGGGGTCCTCTTTTGGTCCATAAAAAATCGTCATAAATTGGCACGTCAATTGGACTCCGTTTGATACTCCTTTTCTGTAAAACTCAAAAACAAGGAAAAAACAGAAACTGGCACTGGGCACTAGGTTAATAGGTTAGTCCCAAAAATCATATAAAATAGCATATAAATGCATATAATACATCCAAGGTTGATAATATAATAGCATGAATACTTCATAAATTATAGATATGTTGGAGACGTATCGGCATCCCCAAGCTTAATTCCTGCTCGTCCTCGAGTAGGTAAATGATAAAAGAAATAATTTATGAAGTGTGAATGCTAGCAAGTGCATAAGTTTCATCAATGATAGTTTCAATCACTTTTCTAGCATCATTATATATCATAGCAGTAGCTCATTTTCAGAAAACTTTTCATGATCAAGTAACAAGCTATTCACATGTTAAAGTATAGATCATAAACTTTCTTGAAACTAACAAACTATATTCTCAGTCATCAAACAATTGCAATTCATCTTATTTTCAGGAAGGGTCTATGTCAGAGCTTTGATTTAGCAAACTCCACATACTCAACTATCATTTAATCTTTCATAATTGCTAACACTCACGTGATATTTATGGGTTCAAAGTTTTAACCGGAAACAGAGAAAGATAGGGGCTTATAGATTCGCCTCCCAACCTTTTACCTCAAGGGTAATGTCAACAATAATAGTTCATGATAACTTTCATCCAATTGGATATATATACCAGGATCTTTCCAACACAATGTGCATGCCAAAGGATAAAATGTAAAAAGGAAAGGTGAAGATCACCATGACTCTTGCATAAGGTAGAAGATAAAAGTCAAAGATAGGCCCTTCGCAGAGGGAAGCAGAGGTTGTCATGCGCTTTTATGGTTGGATGCACAAAATCTTAATGCAAAAGAACGTCACTTTATATTGCCACTTGTGATATGGACCTTTATTATGCAGTCCGTCACTTTTATTTCTTCCACATCACAAGATCGTATAAAGCTTATTTTCTCCACATTAATAGATCATACATATTTAGAGGGCAATTTTTATTGCATGCACTGATGACAACTTACTTGAAGGATCTTACTCAATCCATATGTAGGTATGGTGGACTCTCATGGTAACACTGGTTTAAGGAATGTTTGGAAGCACAAGTAGTATCTCTACTTGGTGCAAAGAATTTGGCTAGCATGAGGGGGAAAAGCAAGCTCAACATGTTGGATGATCCAAGACAATATACTTTATTTCGGATATAAGAAAACATAACCCATTACGTTGTCTTCCTTGTCCGACATCAACCTTTTAGCATGTCATATTTTAGTGAGTGCTCACAATTGCAAAAAGATGTCCAAGATAGTATATTTATATGTGAAATCTCTCTTCCTTCAATATTCTTTCATGAATTGTTCAAGTGACCAATTCTACGTTTGCTAACTTTCAATAAGTTTACTACCTATACTTATTCTATGTGAAGTCATTACTCCCCATGGTATAATCATATGAAACATATATAAATTCAGATTTATGATATTCAATTATTCAACCATTTACTCATAGGGTATACGTGAAGCACGTGAGTAAATGACAAACTACTCCAAAAGATAATAGTGAAGGACACTGAGTAGTCAAATAATTAACTAGCCATGGGAGGATTCTTTTTCATTTAATAATTCAGATCCAATGATTTTATTCAAACAGGAAGTAAAATTGAAAATACGCTCCAAGCAAAACACATATCATGTGACGAATAAAAATATAGCTCCGAGTAAGGTATACCGATAGTTTTGAAGACGAAAGAGGGGATGCCTTCCGGGGCATCCCCAAGCTTAGGAGCTTGAATCTTCCTTGAATATTACCTTGGGGTGCCTTGGGCATCCCCAAGCTTAGGGTCTTTCCACTCCTTATTCTCCTCATATCGATATCTCACCCAAAGCTTGAAAACTTCAATCACACAAAACTTAACGGAACTTCGTGAGATAGGTTAGTATGATAAAGTGCAAACCATTCACTTTGGTACTGTCAAAGACAAGGTTCATAGTTGTTCTCACACAATTCCTACTGTACCTTATCATTTATACAATCTATATTGAGAAATATAAGCCATAGAAACTAGAAAACAAGCAAACTATGCAATGAAAACAGAATCTGTCAGAAACAGGACAGTCTGTAATGATCTCAACAGAAACCATACTTATGCTACTCCAAAAATTATGAAATAAACTGGTGGATGTGAGGAATTTGTCTATTAATCTTCTGCAAAAAGAATCAACTCAAAATCACTCTTCTATAAAAAAGACAGCTAATCTCGTGAGCGCAAAGTTTCTGTTTTTTTACAGCAAGATCACATTAACTTTCACCCAAGTCTTCCCAAAGGTCTTACTTGGCACTTTATTGAAACAAACGCTATAAAACATGATTACTACAGTATCTTATTCATGTAAACACACAAAAACAGTAAGGGTAAATATTGGGTTGTCTCCCAACAAGCGCTTTTCTTCAGTGCCTTTTAGCTAGGCATGATGATTTCAATGATGCTCACATAAAAGAAAAGAATTGAAAAATAAAGAGAGCATCATGAAGAATATGACTAGCAAATTTAAATCTAACCCACTTCCTATGCCTACGGATTTTGTGAGCACATAATTTATAGGAACAAGAATCAACTAGCATAGGAAGGCAAAACAAGTATAACTTCAAAACTTTAAGCACATAGAGAGGGAACTTGATATTATTGCAACTCCTACAAGCATATATTCCTCCCTCATAATATTTTTCAGTAGCATCATGAATGAATTCATCAATATAACTATCACATAAAGCATTCTTTTCATGATCTACAAGCATAGAGAATTTTCTACTCTCCACATAAGCAAAATTCTTCTCATTCGGAATAGTGGGGTCACTAATTCCTAAAGTTGACACTCTTCCAAACCCGCTTTAGATGATAGTATTATTCATACTCCAAAAGATATAAGTGAAGTTCATGGAGCATTCTACAATCAATATAGTCTAACCAATATCCAAGCTCAAAATATATAAGTGAAGCACACGGAGCATTCTATAAAACCATACTCAAAAGATTGAAGTGAAGCTCAAAGAGCATTCTATAAGGTCATACTCAAAAGATATAAGTGAAGCACATGAAGTGTTATATAAATCAATGAAGGGATATCTCATACTATCTTGGTTCTTAAAGGAAAAACAAAAACACAAAGGACACAAATCATGTGAACAAAACAAAAACCGAGGTATACCGATATTTGTTGAAGAAGAAAGATGGGATGCCAACCGGGGCATCCCCAAGCTTAGATGCTTGAGTATCCTTTGAATATTTACTTGGGGTGCCTTGGGCATCCCCAAGCTTGAACTCTTTCCTCTCTTTATTCTTCTTATATTGATAGTTCCTCGATCTTCGAGCACTTCATCCACACAAAACTTTAACAAAAACTTTGTGAGATCCGTTAGTATAATAAAGCAAATCACTACCTCTAGGTACTGTAATGAACTCATTCTTTATTTATATTGGTGTTAAACCTACTTCATTCCAACTTCTCTATGGTTCGTACCCCCCGATACTAGCCATAGATTCATCAAAATAAGCAAACAACAAGCGAAAAACAGAATCTGTCAAAAACAGGACAGTCTGTAGTAATCTGGAAGTTTAGTAAACTTATGTAACTCCCAAAATTATGAAATAAATTTGACAATTTGAAATTTTTTTACAGAAGTAATGTGCAAAAAGTTTCAGACCCATTTGGCCTTCCAGTAAAAAAGGTAAAATCACGCACTACAGCCAAAGTTTCTGTTTTTGTTCTGCACATAGTAAACAAGGAATCTAATCATCCTAAAACAAAGCTTGGCACATTATTTTTATAATACAATGGATATACACAAGGGGATAATTATTTACAGAGAAACTTCCATGAAAAATTCTACATTGTTTCCGTGAGCATGAACACGAGTGCTCAAGGTCGACCCTCACTTCTTCAATGCATAACTTTCCAATCACTTCTCTTTTTGAAAAACTTTTTAGGCAAGGAAGGCAAGTAATTTTTTTTGTATTTTCATTATTAAAAAAAATTGTATGTTTCACCCACAACTAAACAGAAAAAAAAAGGAAAAACCAAATCTACTTAGTGAAGAAAGCAAACAAGCACACACAAGAATATCAACCCCGCGCTCAGGGCCGTCTCCGGAAATTTGAGGCCCCGGTGCGATATACAAAATGGACCCCTAAATTTCGGAACCTGATAGAAACATTATAGTTTCACTTAATTATTTAACTTAGTTTTATTTCGAGCATGTTTAGAAATATACCGAGTATTAGTGCAAAATAAAATAGATTGTACTAAATCGATAGTAATATTCTACGGATAAGCAGCATCAAAATTTATAAAAATATCTAGTGTTTTTTAAATATATTTATTTAGTACAACGGCTCGACGAGCTAAAGTATAGGATAAATTGATGAAAATATCTAGTGTTTTTGTAACTAGTAATATCATAGAGACGCCACAATGCGGAAATAATTCTGAAACTGAAAAACAAGACCACATCCCAGTTTAGGCTTAGCGTCGAATACTAACAATAAAAGTAATCCATGTACTAGTAGGAGGGTAGCAGAAAGTTACCTACTACCAAACTACAATCATGGACTTACGCCTGTGTGAACGAGGCCATGTCGGCGGCGAACTGTTGCACAACGCCGGCCAGAGGTCGTCCTGCTCGCGCAAGAGGAAGGAGATATTCCGCGAGGCTGTTCCTTGGCACTTGGCAGCAGCCTACCTCTGGATCCGGCAGGGCAGTGCCGCCGCGGCCGCCGGCAAAGCTGGATACCATCATGGAAGAAGAGTACAGCTCCACCATCATGATGTACGACGCTAGATTTCAGGGCAAGATCTCTTTCTTCCTCGGGGCCGCCATCGACAATGGTTCGCCGCAGATCCATTGGACCGTGGTTAATTGGTTTTCTAGGCGGCGCGAGGCAATTGGGTGAATTGTTGGATTAGGGCAGTGCGACGCTTTGACTCTCCCTTGGACTCGACGTAAAATGGGGCCCGTGCAGGCACCCAAATTCCTGGTTTCTCGGCGCGTGGGGCGTTTCGTAGCTGAACCGTTTACATCGGGCACTCGCAGATCAGGCGTACGAACCAGGGTTTCTCTTATTTTTTTCACCGATCGGGGGTCCCACGTTTTTTGGGGCCCTGTGCAATCGCTCACTTCGCACGCCCTCGTCGACGGGCCTGCCCGCGCTATTGCTCCCCGGCAACGGCGCCAGAAAAGAGCTTGATAATCCCCAAGTGCAAGGAATCATCGTAGCAATTTCCAAAGGTGGAAATGATAAGTATGGAGTGTTGAACCCACAAGGAGCTAAAGGTAAGATCAATATTCTCTCAAGCCCTATCTGCCATTGATACGACTCTACGTACACCGAACGTTTGCTTCCAACTAGCAACGAGAAATAAAACTATGTTGTGGGTATGAAGAGGATAACTTTGTACGATATCGGAGAGATAAAATATAAAAGTAGGTGCTGTTATCATGAAGTTAGAATATATTACTAAATATTATAAATAGCGAGTGTGGAATAATGGTGGATCGGTGTGCGGAATTGTTCTAGGCAATCATTAACAAGACCGGTAATCACTATTGCAGTTTCATATGAGGGAAAGGCATAAGCTAACATACTTTCTCTACTTGGATCATATGCACTTATGATTGGAACTCTAGCAAGCATCCGCAACTACTAAAGATCATTAAGGTAAAACCCAACCATAGCATTAAAGCATCAAGTCCTCTTTATTCCCATACGCAACAACCCCCTTACTCGGGTTTGTGTTTCAGTCACTCACGCAACCCACTATAAGCGAATCATAAACGTATTGCAACACCCTACAGCGGGGATCCCTCACGCTTGCGCGACACGGAGGGCACCATAGGACAGCACGAAAGTAAAACATACGACTCATACCCATCTAGATCATCAATCAACCCAAAGACAAAAGATATCTACTCAAAACATCATAGGATGGCAAAACATCATTGGATCATAATATGTGGCATAAAGCACCATGTTCAAGTAGGGATTACATCGGGGTGCGGGAGAGTGGACCGCGTAAAAGAGATGAGGATGGTGATGATGATGGTGATGTTGATGAAGACGATCACTGCGGCCATGATTCCCCTCTCCATGGCACTCCGGTGCCACCAAGAGAGAGGAGGAGAGGTTCTCCCCCTTGTGCTTCCTCCTCCATGGCCTCCCCCCTGGATGGGGAAAGGTTCTCCCTCTGGTCCTTGGCCTTCATGGCGATGATGGCCTCTCCGGGATACTCCTCCATGGCCACCGGTGATGATGGCCCCCTCCGGCAGGATGCCAGAGAGGGCCTAGATTGATTTCTCATGGCTACAAAGGCTTGCGGCGGCGGAACTTCCGATCTAGGTTAATTTTTCTGAGGTTTCTGTATTTATAGGAATTTTTGCCGTCGGTCTCACGTCAAGGAGGTGCCCGAGGCGTCCACGAGGCAGGCCCACGCGCCTGGGGGGTGGGCGCGCCCCCCAGCCTCGTGGACGCCCCGGGACTCTCCTGGCCCAACTCTTTTACTCCAGGGTCCTCTTTTGGTCCATAAAAATCGTCAAAAATTGGTACGTCAATTGGACTCCGTTTGATATTCCTTTTCTGTAAAACTCAAAAACAAGGAAAAAACAGAAACTGGCACTGGGCACTAGGTTAATCGGTTAGTCCCAAAAATCATGTAAAATAGCATATAAATGCATATAAAACATCCAAGGTTGATAATATAATAGCATGAATACTTCATAACTTATAGATACGTTGGAGACGTATCACGCCATCGATGAGGGTCTTGGTGACTTGGACATTGCTGATGACGGGTGAGCAAAGCATCGGGAGGGCGCCGGGAGTAGCCGCGCACTTGAGCTGGTCCGACGAGCTGAAGGTGATGGCGCACTTAAACCACCTGAGCGTGCAGGTGGCCTCGAGCTTGGGAAGGGCCACGTTCACCTCGCGAGCAAACTGCTTGAAGACGCGCTGGGAAGCTGGGGCCTGAGCACTGCCCAAGGCGCAAGCGATAGCGTGCAGCTCCTGAAGCCCCCAGCCCCCTCGTCCTGATGGTGGTCGTCGTCCCTTCTTCGCGGTGGCGGTAGCGGAGGGAGGCCAGGATTGCCCTGAGGACGGTCCTCACAAGGCTGGTCCCTCCAGGCGCCCTCACGAGGCTGGTCCTGCCAGTGGTCCTCACAAGGCCGGTCGCGCCACTCCTGACGGGGGCTGCGGTGGTCCCAGCGTCCTCCACTTCGTCATCCTCCTCGGTCGTAGCCCCAGTCGTTGCGCTCGGGGTGTCGACCAAAGCGTCCATCTCGAATAGCCCTAAGCTCTTGGCAGTCATTTGTGTTGTGGCTGTGTACGTTGTGGTAGGTGCAGAATGGACGGCTGCCCTTGGATGACTCGGGGTGGTGCCGGCCGCGCTTTGTATCCGGCTCTGCCGGGTGCACGGCTACCCCCTTGCGCTTCATGTCCTTGGCCTTGGCTTTCTTCTCTTCTAGGTCAGCAGCAGGGAGCCCGAGGAGGGAAAGGCGCCCCTCCTCAGCCCTTGCACACTTGGTCGCCATGTTGAACATCTCCAGAGCCGTGCATAGCTCCTTGTGGATGGCGAGCTCCTCCTTCATCTTGACGCCGCGGACGCGATCCGAGAATGCCGAAATGATGGCCTCATCCGTCACCTTGGGGATCTTGAGGCACACGCTATTGAAGCGCGGGATGTACTTCTGCAAAGTCTCTCCCGGCTGCTGCTTGATGCAGCATAGGTCACCTGCGGCTGGCGGGCGGTCACGAGTGCCCTGGAAGTTGGCAACGAAGCAGTCACGCATCTCACCACAGGAGGAGATCAAACCTGGGGGCAAATTCAGGAGCCACGAGCGAGCACCATCTTCGAGAGCCATGGGAAACCAGTTCGCCATGACTTTTTCGTCGCCGTTGGCCGCCTTGATGCTCAGCTCGTAGATCTGCAAGAACTCCGCAGGATCGGGGGTGTCGTCGTAGCGTGGAGGCACGTCTGGCTTGAACTTGCCAGGCCAAACGATGCTACGCAGCTCCGGAGTGAAGGCGCAGCAGCCTGCTGTGGCCACCGTGGCCCATCGCGGGGGCGGAGCTTGGTCCTGATACCCGTGCACCGCCGCCGCGGGCGGCGCGCGGTCTTGACGTGGTGGTGCTGGGAGTGCGGGAGCGTCTTCTCGCAGTCGGGGAACTTCTTGGCAGCATCCTTCTTCATGCTCGGGCGCCCGGCGCGGCGGGTCGCGCTGAGGGGCCGCGCGTCTTGGTGCCAGGGTGCCGTCTTGGTGCGGAGGCGGCGGAGGCGCTCCGTGAGCTACATCGCCCGCAGCTGGAGGAGGGTGAGGCAACGAAGGGACGGTGCGGGGGAGCCCCCAGCGGCGCTGACGAGCTCGGCGATGCAGCCCAGCCAGTCCTCGTAGTGGTCGTCGACCGGCCGGTAGCGCAGGAGCTCGCGTGCCATGAGCAGCACGGCCTGCGCATCCGTGGGTGCGCGACGAGCGTGGGACGATGAGCCGGCCAGAGTCAGCGACGGGGTGGCGGTGCGTCTGTCCCGCCACACAGAGGGGTGCAGTGAAGATGCTTGTTGCTCGTTTCCCGCCGGGCCGGTGGCGGCGTTGGCGGCTGGTGATGGAGAACGATGGGGAGGCCCGCCGACAGGGGCTGTCTGAGTGACACGGGCGGTGAGGGCGGCCCGACGCTCGGCGCGAGCTCGACACGCGTCTGCCATGGATGCGGTGGAGCGGTGGAGCATGGATCGACGGAAGGAAAGCTTCAGCGCACCCCTACCTGACGCGCCAAATGTTGGATCACAGGTTCCGGCAAAACCCTTGAGGTTCGAACTCTGGGGTGCGCACGAAGATCTCTCTCTCCCCCTAGCTCACGCTCTCACCACGATCTCAGAGCTCAGCTCGCCGAACTCGAAGAACAAGGGACACAAGAGTTGATACTGGTTCGGGCCATCGATGTGGTGTAATACCCTACTCCAGTGTGGTGTGGTGGATTGCCTTGTAGGCCGGGATGAACAAGTACAAGGGAAGAGCTACCTCCTGAGGAGAGGCGTTCTTGAGCTCGGTGAGCTTATGTGGTTGAGGATGATCAGAATGACCCGTCCCTTTGCTAGGGTGGTGGCTAGTCCTATTTATAGAGGCCCGGGTCCTCTCCCCAAATATTAGGCGGGAAGGGATCCCACAACAGCCAATTCGAAGGGGGGCAGCTAGTACAAGCTATCCTGACAAAAGGTGGTCTTCGTCTGCCAAAGGCTCTGGTGGTGACGCTGTCGTGGGCTCCGCGATGACCTCCGTCCTGCCGTCCTACTGGTCTTAGTCTTGTTGCACCGATATGGAAACCTTTGCCTGATGCCTGATGCAGGTAACCGGTACTCTGCGCCCGCTAGCGCCCGCCTGCCCTTGGTCGTCATGGCTCACGTCACGGGAACCTCACGAGGTGCCCCTCGCCTTGATCTCTCCACTCCTCGCGAGCCAGCCTAGCGAGGCTGCCCCTAAGGAGGTCTTGTGTCGCCCGCCTCGCGAGGGTCTTGAGTGTTTGCTGGTGAAGATGGGTCGTACAGGGCCGCTAGTGGAGCCACGCCGTGGGCCGCAGGCAGGCAAGTCTGGGGACCCCCGTTCCCAGAACGCCGACAGTACCTACAAGCAACCAGTAAATGTTAGAAGCTAAACTGAGATTGCACAAATGATGTAAAATACAACTACCTACATCCCTAAGTACAAGTATTTTTAGAGATTCCAATATGAACTACATACAGATGTATATAGAATTATAGATATAGTTTAGATTAGAATCTAGATTCACTCATTTTGCTCCTTATGTAGACTATATTGGAATCTCTAAACTTATATTTAGGAATAGATGGTGTATAAGACATGGGATACAGCTAACCTCGACGGCAAACAATAGCATCGCCCATTGTAGCCATGTGTAAGTACATGGAAATCCAATGTTAACTACAACAGGGTTAACATCCACCAAAAATAGTAAATGGTAATAAAACAGCAGCATCTGTAGTGACATCTTCATTGCGAAAGAGTAGCACGGTAGCTAAGGGACGAATTAAAAAATGGATACAACTGTTAATTGTAACAGGCTTAACAGCATCCTAAGTCATGTTTTGTAAGTTTGTAGCCATTGAAACACAACTATTTAAAAATGGATACAACTGTTAATTGCAACAGGCTTAATGGCCATTGAAACCTGTACTGATAAAAACGCAATTGGCAGAGTTAAACATCACAAGGCAGGTGCTGCCAGAGCAGACAATGGCCCAGTTGTCTATAAAAAGGTAGGGAAAATAGCTAAAACGTGTTAGGCATATTTACTACAACATGCTTAATACATCGACCGTACAAAACATGCCCATTAATTGCAACTGGTATTGGTAAGATTGAACTGGTGAGTACATACTTGGTAAGTCCTGAGAGGTAGTTGCTGGGGCACTTCATCTTGGCCAGAGCCCGCCCAAAGTCAGCGGCAGCGGAGGCGAGATGTTCCTCCGAGTTGAAGCATGGATCAGTGCCACTGACATGTGTACCTACAGGCAACCAGTAAATGGTAGAAGTTAAACTGCAATTGCACAAATGATGTGAAATACTGTAAGACATGGGATGCAGCTAACACCGACGGCAAACAACAGCATCGGTCGTTATGACCCTGCATAAGTACATGGACATGCATGTTAAGTACAACAGGGTTAGCATCCACCAAAAATAGCAAATGGGAAGCATCTCTAGTATATCTTCATTGCGGAGAGTAGCACGGTAGCAAAGGGACGGAGTAAAAAATGGATACAACTATAAATTGCAACAGGCTTAACAGCATCCTAAGTCATGTTTTGTAAGTTCGTAGCCATTGAAATACAACTGTTTAAAAATGGATACAACTGTTAATTGCAAAAGGATTAATAGCCATTGAAATCGGTACTAATAAAAATGCAATTGGCAGAGTTAAACATCACAAGGCAGGTGCTGCCAAAGTAAAGAATGGCCCAGTTATCTATAAAAAAAGGTAGGGAAAGTAGCTAAAACGTGTTAGGCATGTTTACTAGAACATGCTTAATACGTCGACCATACAGAACATAGCCATTAATTGCAACTAGTATTGGTAAGATTCAACTGGTGAGTACATACTTGGTAAGTCCTAGAGGTAGTTGTTGGGGCACTTCATCTTGGCCAGAGCCCGCCCAAAGTCAGCGACGGTGGAGGCGAGTTGTTCCTCCGAGTCGAAGCGTGGATCAGTGCCACTGACATGTGTACTTATAGGCAACCAGTAAATGGTAGAAGTTAAACTGCAATTGCACAAATGATGTGAAATATTGTAAGACATGGGGTGCAGATAACCTCGACGGCAAACAACAGCATCGGCCGTTATGACCATGCGTAAGTACATGGACAGGCATGTCAAGTACAACAGGGTTAGCATCCACTAAAAATAGCAAATGGGCAGCTTCTCTTGTGATATCCTAAGTCATGTATTGTAAGTTTGTTGCTGGTATTGGTGAAATCGGGCTGGACAGCTAATATTAGAACATCACACAGTGTGCAGTATTGAAATAAACAAGGCACGAACATGCTTAATACATCAACCGTACAAATCATAGCCGTTGCAAGTGGTATTGGTAAGATTTAGCTGGTCAGATCTTACTTGTTAAGTCCTGGGGGTAGTCGTTGGGGCACTTCATCTGGGCCAGAGCCTGCACCATCTCAGCGGCGGCAGAGGCGAGGTGTTCCTCTGGGTCAACACGCACAACGGCCATCGCACCATGGACTGCCATCAACTCTTGGCGGTGGGGATTTGGAGGCATGAGGATGTTTCGCAGGCGCCATTTAAGCAATCAGGCCAGGGCCGTGATAGAGATCGGTGGGTTACCTGACTGGATCCGAGCAGAACGTAGATGTGGTTGAAGTTGTGGTTGCGGTGGCGGCGGTTTCAGCTGCTGGTAGGGGGAGGCGCGGGGGGAGAGAGATACTGAGGAAATTTGATGGGTGGGGATGTGGTTGGAGGAATAAATTCTGAAATCGCGCGCCTAATGAAAATTTTGTTGCGAAACTTGAAACTTGGGCGGGGGAAACACACAACACAGACGAAGCGCGTAAAATACTCGTGTGCGAGAAAACAGAAAATTGGCAGGTCCCGTCTCCAAAAAATGTACACGTGTAGTTTACTTTTTTCGGTCAATGGTACGCCTGGTTCATTAGGAAACATTGCACAGGTAACTGACTTTGGATCATTAACGCAAAAAAACGCAGACGGGTACGGCATAGAAACCGTGTGTTTTGTGATCTTCTAATGATTAACGCAAAAAACGCACGCGGGCACACATGCTAATCAACGCTTAAAGCCCTCAAAGGATGCTCTTACTGACATTGTACGCTAATACTACAAACTTAAAGTACTACCGGTAATTTTCTCTAATACTACAAACTTAAACTAATTCTCACATGCTGCCATCGGGGCATGCTGGCCAGACGCCGGCGTTCTCCTTCCCGGCCTTGTAGGCGGCAGCCCACCGTGCTTTGATCTCCGCCAAGCTCTCCTCACCATGGCGTGCGGCCTCTTCTTTCTTGCGGCGGCGGAACTCTCTTTTCTTGACTGCTTTCTGCCTTTTCCGCTCCTTCTGTGCCACGATGGGTTCCAGAACAAGTACGTGGGATTTGCTCGCGTTGAAGGAGTCCGGGTGGGGGCCACCAAGATGCGCAAAACAAATATGTGGCGCACAAATAAAAAGAGTTTTTATTGCTTAGATTTAATTAGATTCGGTTGATATTTTTTTAGCAGAGTCCTGTTTATATTTCTTTCTTGTAGCGTATTCATGTTTGGGTCGGCTATACTGATATAAATAGCCATAGCATATGATAATTGTAGGGTAGGTTATTTTGAGATGAATTAGACACGTGTGTGTTTTTCGGCCGTCGGCCATTATCTAGTTTTGAGAAATCTTGTCAAAAGTCTCTACTGGCGTGTGAGTTCCTGTGATGCGATGAGTAGGAGATTACAAGATGAGCCTATACGGTTCGTCCACATTATTCCTTCAGATTGAGGGGTTGGCGTGTTGTTTTCGTGTGATTTGCGAACATCTTCGTAAACCCGCGACTAGTTCTTGCTGCGATGGAGTTTTGCGCCGTGAAAGATCGGGCCAACAATGGATCGACCCTCGCCTCGAGGTTCGCTCCTCATCAAGTGGTATCAGAGACCGGTGTTTCTCACGGCACTTCGGAGGAGATGGCCGGCGCGCCGTCACCAAGGAGCTATTGGAGGCTCTCCGGCGATTTTTTGCTGGAAGAGAAAGGTTATGGTGCTGAACTTTTTCACACCTACTGTAAAGTGGGAGAGAAAGTTTGCGCCATGACGATTGACCATGACAGTTCGGTCAATGCGGTCGGCATCGACATGGTGGAGAAGCTGGAGCTATCAGTGACACCACATCCACGACCATACATGCTGAGGAGGTGCCACGACAAGCTCGACATCACGCACCAAACTATGGTACTATTTTCAGTCGGGAAATATTCTTGTGAGGTTTTGTGCGACATAATTCCGGTGCCCATGGTTTCGTGTCATATGCTACTGGGAGAGCCATGGTACAAGAAAAACTATGCTATGCATGACTATCACGCCAACATGTATATTGTCGAACGGGGTACAAAATATGTCCTCGTGGCCATGGAGAAGAAGTTATTCAAGGCTTGGAGGAAAGAACGACTGCAAAAGATGAAGGAACAAGAAGAAGCAAAGAAGGAAGTCAAACCTGCTGAAATTTTTTCGGCGCACGTTCATTCTGCAGATTATGTCGTTGTTATAGAGACTGACACGAAATCGAGGACGTTTTCACTTGAAGGGAGGGAGGATGATATGGCCATGCCTGCTCCTATTACTATTGATGCTCAAGATGATGCACGAGCTGATGATCGAGATCACATAGATCAGAACGTTCAATACCCACACATGCATGCGGTCGGATCCATTGGGCAGAGGCCCGTTGAGTTTAACCATGTCTTAAGCCAAGCTATGTTTGTGACCCACAAGGAGGAAAGGATTAAACTACTTTTGTATTTCTTATTCAGATCAGCAAGTGTGCAACATCAGGAGTCTCATGCAAGTTTGCTACTAGAAGATAAGAAGGAGATACGCTGGTTTAGATGGCAGAGAATCAACATTTATTTCTTGTTTTACTTCTTACCATGCAAGGAGTACGCCACGATGGGTTCCAGAACATGTACGTGGGATTTGCTCACGTTGAAGGAGTCCGGGTGGGGGCCACCAAGATGGGCAAACCAAATATATGGCGCACAAATAAAAAGAGTTTCTATTGCTTAGATTTAATTAGATTCAGTTGATAATTTTTTAGCAGAGTCTTGTTTATATTTCTTTCTTGTAGCGTATTCATGTTTGGGTCGGCTATACTGATATAAATAGCCATAGCATATGATAATTGTAGGGTAGGTTATTTTGAGATGAATTAGACACGTGTGTGTTTTTCGGTCGTCGGCCATTATCGAGTTTTGAGAAATCTTGTCAAAAGTCTCTACTGGTGTGTGAGTTCCTGTGACGCGACGCGTAGGAGATTACAAGCTGAACCTATACGGTCGTCCACGTTATTCCTTCAGATCAAGGGGTTGGCGTGTTGTTCTTGCGAGGTTTGTGAACATCTTTGTAAACCCGCTTCTAGTTCTTGCTGCGATGGAGTTTTGTGCCGTGAAAGATCGGGCCAACAATGGATCGACCCTCGCCTTGAGGTTCGCTCCTCATCACATGTGTCCACAGTGCGAGCACAAATCGGGCAAGTGTGGTCGTGGCCAGTCGGAAACGAAGTTCTATCTCACCATTCCGGATGACTTCAGGGAGCGCTCGGTATGTTCAATCTCAACCTACCACGGTCGGCATGCCTAAATGTGTGGACATATACCGTCTGTTGCTACATTATCTATATATTTGCATCAAATCTTTGTTACATTATCTATTTTTAATTCTATATTTTTGTACTTTGCTTTCATCTATATATTGATCTGTTCTATCAGTTACTCCCATATTTGCATCTTGCTCTGTTATTTCAATATATCTAATTTATGATCTTAATTTTCATTTCAAGCAGTACATCCCTTCCTTTGCAAGAACAGGAGTAGAAGGAAATCTTGGGCTTTACTTTGTTGATGACTCCGAGGATGTCATATTGACAACGCGGAATGGATTTACAATGATGGTTAGCGTAAAACTTGATAAAGATGGTCACTCCTATTTTAATGCGGACCTTTGGAGAAAAATATCTAAGTGTTATGATCGGAAAGCTGGCAATAAAGTTCTAGTGCGTGCACCACAGCCTGGTCTAATTAACATGGATGACTACTTCCCCAACGTCATCAGCCAATCAAAGTCTGATCGAGGTTAGAGTCCTTTCAACTTTCTCCATGTTGTCATATTACTTAGCAAAACTGGGGTATTTGTTCTAACTAATTGATCACTAATTCTGCAACCAATTATGATTTCATTTTCTGACTTCGTTCCTAGGTAGTAACAAATTCTATTTACCAATTTATGTGCACTATATATTCTTCTGCCATGTTCTGAATAAATAATATCTTTCCACCTTTTAAGCAGGATATGCTGGATGCATAGTGAACGGTCTGTATGTTACTAAGTGTACCAAATTTCACTGGAAGGACTTGAAGCATGTCATAAACTTTGTTGATAATCTGACAGAGATAGCACAGCGTATGAACGCTGGATTTTGGATGGGATTAATTATACCTATGGTGCACACATTGAACAAGACCAGTTGCGTGCACAAAACGCTGGTAAAAAGTCTTATTTTAATGTTGATGCTCATAAACTATATATATCTTCAATGATATGTTACAATTGGTTTTTATTCTACATGTCAACAGAAATTGCCCGCTGTAGCAATTCCTGGATCGATTCCTGGTGTGGTCAAATTATACTTGTGCCTGCTAATAATGCCAAAGTGATTGCAAGGTACTGTATTTCCCACAGAAATGGAACCATTCAAATTAACAAGTTCTCGCTTGTCGTGGCAATGCATCCATATTGGAAAATTGGAGACACTGTTCTACTGATGCTCTACCAGGCACAGGAGGGCTCTTCCTTTTCATTGACGAGATGCCGAGTCGCCGTGATCAAGCTGCTTCCAGCGGATAGTTGTTGTTGTTGGCCCTCAGCCTCTTAAAATGTGCTAGCTGTTACTGCGTTAAGTATGTAGATATGGACCATATGGTTGTTGGCCCTTAGCCTCTTAAAATGTGATAGTTGTTACTATGTTAAGTATGTAGATATGGACCATATGGTTGTCAAAACCGTGTTACGAAGATTCTCCTTTTGTCGAATAGTGTAACCACTATATATATGTTACTCAAATGTTGTTACCCAAGTTCTTAAATTTTCATGGAAAGTATTAGTATCGTACACAGTTCATTGAGTTTAAGCGTGTGCCCGATGTCCAGAAGGCATTTGCATATTAACTGTCCATATTGCAAATTCACACACATGTTAACATAAGGAAACGTATGTGTAACTTACTAATCATCGCACACGAGTACTCGCAGACGCATCATGTGCGATACTCCTAGCCACCGCAAGCAACTAGTTTGCATTTTTCAAAGTTTTTTGTACACACAGAATTGCACACGAACTAACTATATTAACCGTCTGTGTTGTAATTTCTCATCGCAAACAGTTCATCCGAGTCGGCTGTTTGCCACATATCACACACATCTTGTTTACACGACTCGTTTATGTTCTTTTGGCTCATCGCAAATAGTTCATCCATGTCAACTGTATGCCGCATGTCACACACATCTTGTTAAGTTGAACCGTTTCTGTTGTGTTCCCTAATCGAAAACAGTTCGTCCGAGTGAACCATATGCCGTATATCGCACACACATTGATATGGCTGCCCGTTTCTATTGTTCTGCCTCATCGCAAACAGTTCGAATGCATTAACCGTGTGCCCTACATCGCACACGCAACTAAAATCTAAACTGTGTTTGATGGCTCCGCCATCGCAAACGTTTTGCACCTTTTTTTACGGTTGTTTTACACCACCGTTTGCGATTAATGCATTGCACACAATTTCGTCAAAGGGTCTCTGATCGTTAGCAGTATCCTGTAGTAGTGAGCCTCCGGGTCAATCTTTATCATATATTAAAATCCAACAATACTTTGTTACAATTTATTTACTTTTATTTTATTTTGTGTTATTGTTTATCTATCTATCACTATGAGATTTGATCCTTGCAATTAACCGCCAAGGGATTGACAACCCCTTGTTTGTGTTGGGTGCAAGTATTTGTTATTTTGTGTGTAGGTGTTGTTCACAAGGTATTGCGTGGTTTTCCTACTGGATTGATAACCTTGGTTCTTAACTGAGGGAAATACCTATCTCTATTGTACTGCATCATCCCCTCCTCTTTGACAAAATCCCAACGCAGCTGACAACACTGGTGCGCGTCGGTCATGAACAAACGGTTTTTAACCCCTTTCCACGACGGCATTTGGAACCGTCGCCAAGTGAGTGTGTGTGTGATAGGGTGTCCTTCCCGCATGACCCAGAAATCGTCGGGGATAGGCCCTCCTGGGACCCATGCTGGGGCCGTGTGCGATCGGCCGAGGCATCGAAACCCAATCATTTCCGTAGGTATGTACATCCCACACGGTAATCCGAGAAAATCATTTCCGTAGGTATGTACATCCCACACCGAGAAAATCATTTCCGTAGGTATGTACATCCCACACGGTGAATCCCAGAAAAACATTTCCATTCGTATGTATATCACACAGTCAATCCAAGGAATACGTTTCCGTTCTTATGTACATCCCACACAGTCAATCCAGAGAAAACGTTTCCATTCGGACGTACATCCCACACAGTTTTATGTGTAGGCTCGTGTGTGAAAGGTGTAACTATCACACACGGTCTTCCTTGGTTAACTGTTTGCTTTTATCAATATATCACACACGATTTGATGAAGAAAACTGTGTGGCATTGGGCTATCCATCGCAAGCGCTTTTACTGCTAGAACCGTTTGCAAAGGTCCATGACACATTTAGCCGGTTTATTAGTTTACAATTAATAATTCCAATATTACGCAAATTCACATTTCATATCGAACAGCTGTTTGCCAATTTCATATCAGGCACATAAATATATTATAACATCACAGTACGGTAGCTACATGAAAACAGCACAGTACAACATATAGCTAGTTCAACTTCATAATAACAATATATTCATTTCCCTAATCGAGATCATCTAGGCTCGTCTTATCCACCTCTGCTTTCAATTTAGTAAGAACCCGTTTTGCACGGGCCAACTGGGAAAGTGCCTCCTCCTTCGCCAACACCATCTTAGCAAAGTCTGATTTAAAAAATCTGAGCTCATTCTCCACCTTCAACTTTTTATCCCGCATCTTGAAATATGCTTCAGCGTTGACAAGACATTCTCTAAGCCTACGTGTGTTCTCTTCCTCATACATGCTCCACAGCTTCGTTAGGCACATCTTCAAAGACTATGGCCACTCTTGATCAACCCACTCCAAGTAAGAACACTTCCGTTCATCCTATAATATTTAAAACTAAATCAGTAACAATTGTAGGGGAAATGGGTTTATAGCAACATAGAAAATCACCAATGCTTATTTTGAAAAACTGAAGAAACATGTTAATTATGACATATCTTCTCAAAAAGATCAATGTGCAAATGAAATAATTGGTACAGAGGCAACAACCAAATTCTGGAACATCGGAAGCTATAATTAACTACAACGACGCTACAAGTTCTTACTCATGTACAATAAATAACAAATTGAACATTTTATGAGGAAGGTAAATATAACTGCAACAGCATAGCGACAGTGTTTGGATGACAGCAAATTGATACTAACAGGTGTCTACATGCACAAATTTAGTAACATAGAACTAATAGCACTAAGGCCGTCCACTATGTATGCCAAAACTGAGGTAAAGACAAATGTTGCTACATCTTGCACCGGTGCCCTGCACTGGTGAGCCGATGCAGCGGAAAAAAAATCAGGGACCCGGACTCCGGAGCACGTAGTTGCTCCGATGCCCAGTTCCTTCGTGCCATAAAGATTTAGTATTTCACTGCTTGGATGCTCAGATGTGTGGACCAAAGTTGGCTGCACAAACTGCTGAAGCGGTGCCAAATAATTTTCTAATGGCACCGCTGATGAGATGGCAACAATTTAAGATACTAGGTACAAACTGTGACACTGTCTTAGGATGCGTTTGGTTGAAGGTGTGGTATGAATGGGTTGGGACCGTGACAGTGTCTGAATCACATCTAACAAATGATTTGTAACAACGAAAGAGGGTCTAACCTTCTCTACACATGCTAGAAACTTCCTCCTATTGTCCACAGAATCAAACGCAACTAGCTTCACGCATGGAGATTGATGGTGACAACAAGCAGATAGATCTTCAGCCACCCCGCTCCATTCGTTGCCACTAATGGTCTTAGGGAGCTACAAGAGGAACAAACGACTCAAATCGACCTCCGGGTAAAAATCCTTCATTCCAAGTCATAGCCCAAGAGAGAGAAGAGAGGCATACCCGGGTGGTGAAGGAGTAGTCGCCGGAGGAGGAACCGCGGGAGATGTCTTTGAAGAAGACCATGGCGACCCCGGCGGTAGGATGGGAGACGGCGAGAGCGAGGAAGTGGCTATAGCTTAGCAAGGAAGGAAGGAAGGGGGAAACAGGGGAAATGTGACTTGTGGTCGGGGAGAAAAGGGGTGGGGAAGGGGGGAAGGGGGCGGGGGTAGATATTTTGGTGGTAGGCCAAAATTTTGGAAATGTGCAGGGAAACTTTGCGCGCGGTGCCGCCGGACCATTCACTTCGAACGATTGTGTGCATCGCAAACGATTGTTCTGCTTTACGCGCATGGGATGAGTTTGATAATTCAAATTTTGGTCTCAAGGCATGGGCACATTCACTTTGAAAGCGCGCGGTGACGCTGGACCATTCACTTTGAACGATTGTGTGCATCGCAAACGATTCTTCTGCTTTACGCGCATGGGATGAGTTTGATAATTCAAATTTTGGTGGAAATTTCCCCGGGTACATCATTGCATAATTTAACATCGCTTGCTAATTTGGGCACACAAAAGAGTGTACAGCAGAAAGACCACACTTACTGAATCGAGCAATTTTAGTAATTACACAAAGCCAGTTGACCTAAACATTGCTCTAACAAAAAGACCAACATTAAAAACAAAGCCTAAGTACACATAATTCAAAATCCACCGCAGCGCCGGCCTATGCATCACCGGTGTGAGATGAGACGTCGATGACTGTCCTGGCGACATGCCGCCGTTGGTGGACTCCGCATCCCCCCTGCTGAAGTTGACAGCGTCCTCATCCTCGTCCTCGTCCTCGGCGCCGCCCTCAAGGTTGTAGTACTCGTAGTAGTGGTTGCACCAGCGCTCGCGTTGGTACTCCACCGCCGATTCCTCGACGGACAGACTCTTCTCTACCTCGACCTCGCCCATGCGCAACTCCTCCTCCCGGCGCTCCTCGATCTCCGCCGCCTCCTGCATCTCCAGCTCCCGCTCGGCGACCTCATGAGGAAGCAGCTGCTCCATGGCCGACGTGGGTTGCATGCTGGAGTCCAAGGTGGCCTGGAATATCTTGCCGTGTGCTTCCTCGATCTTGCCATGGATGGCCTCGACCCGGGCCAGGGCGACAGCAGCGGCACGAACGGCAGCTCGAGCGCTCTCGGTGTTTGCAGCCGCCGTCGCAGCAGCAGCTGCAGCTGTCTCGGCTGCTGTAGCTGCCCTGTCGGCTGCCGCAGATGCCCTCTCGGCGGAAGCAGCCGCGCTCAATGCGGATGCGGCGACACCCTCCGTGTAGGCGGCCGTGCTCTCGGCGAAGGCGGCGGTGCTTGGGGGGACGCGGCCATCGTACGGGCCTTCACGAAGCGTTTCCATGGCCTCATCTTTGCAAGAAGGGGGTGCGGGAATGGGGATCAGGATTCGGGGGTTGCCGGCACTAGAGCAGACGAGCCGGCAAAGCTTAAGGAGGGAGACTTAAATAGACCCAGATATTTTCATCGCAAACGGTTCCTAGAAAACAATTGTGTGTGATGTTGTAGATATTTTTTATTAGCTCTGAAAGACGAATTTGGAATAAAGTGCCAACGGATGGTGTTTTAAATGAACAAGAAATTTTATAGTACTATAACCCTGTCATGTCAAATTTTGGAAAATTTCAGGGGTCATTTGACCTTCTAATACATTTAAGTGATTTTCTAGACATTTAATGACCGTAATTGAAATTTGAACTACATGTACATGCAACAACTAACCATAACGGTTTGAAAACTCATATTTTGTGTACTTGTGTGCGATTTAATTCCATGTGCAGTAAATTGGAAGGAATTTTCAAACATATTGGTCTAACGGCTATGACACAATTAAGCATGGAGTGACATGGCATTTTAATTCCAAAAAAACAGAAACACATGAAACCTTGGTTGATGTAATGTCATGCCACCAAGATGATGTGGGAAAAAAATTGGCATGTTTGACCAAAGTTTGGACACACACCCTCACAAACCGGAGCAACTCACTAGAAGGCTCGTTGTTCCGAGAGGGAACAATGCATGTTTGATGACGAACGGGAGATAGCTTCCTCTTACGGCCTTCAAATTTTTTTTCTACGTCTAACATGCACTACTACAATTGTAATGTTAAATGTTTGAAAATTCTAGGGGTCATTTGACCTTTTAAAGACATGTAAGTGATTTTCTAGCCATTTAATGACCGTAATTCAAATTTGAACTACATCTACATGCAACGCCTAACCAAAACGGTTTGAAAAATCATATTTGTGTACTTGTGTGCGAGTTAATTCCATGTGCAGTAAACTACAAGGAATTTTCAAACATATTTGTATCACGACATGGACACATATGCATGAATATGTATGCATGGAGTGGCATGCATTATAATTCCAAAAAAGATTAGAAACACATGAAACCTTGGTTGATGTAATGTCATGCCACCAAGATGATGTGGTAAAGAAATTGGCATGTTTGACGAAAGTTTGGACACACACCCCCCACAAACCGGAGCAACTCGCTAGAAGGTTCGTGGTTCCGAGAGGGAACAATGCATGTTTGATGACGAACGGGAGATAGCTTCCTCTTACGGCCTTCAAAATTTTTCTACGTCTAACGTGCACTACTACAACTGTAATGCGAAATTTTGGAAAATTCTAGGGGTCATTTGACCTTTTAAAGACATTTAAGTGATTTTCTAACCATTTAATGATCGTAATTCAAATTTGAACTACATCTACATGCAACGTCTAACCAAAACGGTTTGAAAAAACATATCTGTGTACTTGTGTGCGAGCTAAATCCATGTGTAGTAAATTAGAAGGAATTTTCAAACATATTGGTCTCACGACATGGACACATGCATACGTATGCATGGAGTGACATGGCATTTTAATTCAAAAAATAGAAAAATGATCAGAAACACATGAAACCTTGGTTGATGTAATGTCATGCCACCAAGCTGATGTGGTAAATAAATTGGCATGTTTGACAAACGTTTGGACACACATCCCTCACAAACCGGAGCAAATCGCTAGAAGGTTCGTGGTTCCGAGAGGGAACAATGCATGTTTGATGCCGAACGGGAGATATCTTCCTCTTACGGACTTCAAATTTTTTCCTATGTTTAACGTGCACTAATACAACTGTCATGTGAAAATTTGGTAAATTTCAGGGGTCATTTGACCTTTTAAAGACATTTAAGTGATTTTCTAACCATTTAATCACCGTAATTCAAATTTGAACTACATCTACATGCAACGCCTAACCATAACGGTTTGAAAAATCATATTTTTGTGTACTTGTGTGCGAGTTAATTCCATGTGCAGTAAATTAGAAGGAAATTTCAAACATATTGGTGTCAAGGCATGGGCACATGCATGGAGTGCATGCCATGGCATTTTAATTCCAAAAATTTTTAAAATGATCAGAAATACATGAAACCTTGCTTGATTTAATGTCATCCACCAAGATGATGTGGTAAGGGTGTGTTCAGTTGCTATCACCGGATCGAATGGCATGGGTCCGTCCCGTCCCGAGAGCCTATTCCTACGTTTAGTTAGCAGAACGAATCAGAACCCACCGGTCCCAGAAAAGAGCATATTCGCTCTATATGCGGAACTGAGGCATACCTCCGATTCGAGCGGACGACAGGGAACGGGCCTCGTTCCCCTCACACGAACACAAGCCCTATCCTCTCCGTATGCCTTCTCAGCGCCGCCACCCTCCCACATCTCTCCCTGCCTCTCGATCTGCCACCCTCCCGCACCTCTCTCAGCCCCGCCCCTCCCGCACCTCTCCAGCGCCGGCTTCCCTCTCCTTCCCGTCATCTCTCACCTGTGATGGCGCGCATCAGGGGCTTGGCGGCGACCTAAGGCAGTGGCAGCGGCGACCTAGCAGGCGGCGGCGCGGCGGCAACCTAGCAGGCGGCGGCGCGGTGGCAACCTAGCAGGCGGCAGTGGCGACCTAGCAGGCAGCGGCGATGAACTAGTAGGGCAGCTAGCAAGTAGCAATGGAGGCAAGGTACGGTTCCATTCCCTTCTTTGTATATACATGTTGATGCTCACATTGGATTGATGAACAGATCTATGTTTCTATGTGTGCAATGTTCTTCCTCAGTTTCTTCCATATATTGTTGTCTAGATCCATGGTTAGAAGTAATTGGTAGGCATATTTTTGATAGCATGTATCATTGTAGATGGTCAAGATGAGCAAAAGAAAAAGGATGGCTAGGGGAGCACCTTGTAGATGTACCATTGTAGATGGTCAAGATGTTCAAGATGAGCAAAAGAAAAAGGATGGCTAGGGGAGCACCTTGTTAGATGTATCATTGTAGATGGTCAAGATGAGCAAAAGAAATAGCATGCTTTTGGATATTTGGTATGTGAACATGTATGGCTGTAGTGCACTTTGCTTTGATTATTTGTATGTGAGAGACATGTATGTTGGGGAACGTAGTAATAATTCAAAATTTTCCTACGTGTCACCAAGATCAATCTAGGAGATGCTAGCAACGAGAGAGAGGGAGTGCATCTTCATACCCTTGAAGATCGCTAAGCGGAAGCGTTACAAGAACGCGGTTGATGGAGTCGTACTCGCGGCGATTCAAATCGCGGAGGATCCGATCTAGCGCCGAACGGACGGCGCCTCCGCGTTCAACACACGTACAGCCTGGGGACGTCTCCTCCTTCTTGATCTAGCAAGGGGAGAGGAGAAGTTGAGGGAGAACTCCAGCAGCACGACGGCGTGGTGGCAATGGAGCTCGTGGTTCTCCGGCAGAACTTCGCTAAGCACTACGGAGGAGGAGGAGGAGTTGGAGGAGGAGAGGGCTGCGCCAAGGGAAGGTTGTGGCTGCCCTCCCACCCCCTCACTATATATAGGGGGAAGGGGAGAGGGGGCCGGCCCCTCTAGATGGATCTAGAGGAGGAGGCGGCGGCCAGGGGAAACCCTAGATGGGTTTGGGCGCCCCCACCCCCTAGGAAACTTGCCCCCAAGCCGGGAGGGGCAGATACCCTAGGGGTGGCGCCCCCACCTCTCTTGGTTACGTGAGAGGGGTTGGGAGGGGCGCACAGCCCCTTAGTGGGCTGGTTTTCCCCTTCCCCTTGGCCCACAAGGCCCCCAAACGCTTGCTAGGGCCTCCGAAACCCCTTCCGGACATGCTGGCCATAGCCTGGTACCCCCGGAACAATTCCGGACTCCAATACCCTTCGTCCAATATACCGATCTTCACCTCCAGACCATTCCGAAGCTCCTCATCATGTCCGGGATCTCATCCGGGACTCCGAACAACCTTCGGTAATCACATACTATTTCCCATAACAACTCTAGCGTCACCGAACCTTAAGTGTGTAGACCCTACGGGTTCGGGAACCATGCAGACATGACCGAGACACCTCTCCGGCCAATAACCAATAGCGGGATCTGGATACCCATATTGGCTCCCACATGTTCCACGATGATCTCATCGGATGAACCACGATGTCGGGGATTCAATCAATCCCGTATTCAATTCCCTTTGTCTATCGGTATGTTACTTGCCCGAGATTCGATCGTCGGTATCCCCATACCTCGTTCAATCTTGTTACCGGCAAGTCTCTTTACTAGTTCCGTAATGCATGATCCCGTGGCTAACTCATTAGTCACATTGAGCTCATTATGATGATGCATTACCGAGTGGGCCCAGAGATACCTCTCTATCATACGGAGTGGCAAATCCCAGTCTCGATTCGTGCCAACCCAACAGACACTTTCGGAGATACCTGTAGTGCACCTTTATAGCCACCCAGTTACGTTGTGACGTTTGGTACACCCAAAGCATTCCTACGGTATCCGGGAGTTGCACAATCTCATGGTCTAAGGAAACGATACTTGACATTATAAAAGCTCTTAGCAAACGAACTACATGATCTTGTGCTATGCTTAGGATTGGGTCTTGTCCATCACATCATTCTCCTAATGATGTGATCCCGTTATCAATGACATCCAATGTCCATGGTCAGGAAACCATAACCATCTATTGATCAACGAGCTAGTCAACTAGAGGCTTACTAGGGACATGCTGTGGTCTATGTATTCACACATGTATTACGGTTTCCAGTTAATACAATTATAGCATGAACAATAGACAATTATCATGAACAAGGAAATACAATAATAACCATTTTATTATTGCCTCTAGGGCATATTTCCAACAGTCTCCCACTTGCACTAGAGTCAATAATCTAGTTCACATCACTATGTGATTGTAATGAATCCAACACCCTTGGGGTTTGTTCATACCTCGCTTGTGAGAGAGGTTATTAGTCAACGGGTCTGAACCTTTCAGATCTGTGTGTGCTTTAAAAATCTCTATGTCATCTTGTAGATGCAGCTACCACGCGCTACTTGGAGCTATTCCAAATAACTTCTCTACTATATGAATCCGGTTTACTACTCAGAGTCATCCGGATTAGTGTCAAAGTTTGCATCGACGTAACCCTTTACGACGAGCTCTTTTACCACCTCCATAATCGAGAAAATTCCTTAGTCCACTAGTTACTAAGGATAAGTTCGACCGCTGTCATGTGATCCATTCCTGGATCACTATTGTACCCCTTGACTAACTCATGGCAAGGCACACTTCAGGTGCGGTACACAGCATAGCATACTGTAGAGCCTACGTCTAAAGCATAGGGGACGACCTTCGTCCTTTCTCTCTCTCTTCTGCCGTGGTCAGGTCTTGAGTCTTACTCAATACTCACACCTTGTAACACAGCGAAGAACTCCTTCTTTGTTGATCTATTTTGAACTCCTTCAAAATCTTGTCACGGTATGTATTCATTTGAAAGTACTATTAAGCATTTTTTATCTATCCTTATAGATCTTGATGCTCAATGTTCAAGTAGCTTAATCCAGGTTTTCCATTGAAAAACACTTTTCAAATAACCCTATATGCTTTCCAGAAATTCTACATCATTTCTGATCAACAATATGTTAACAACATATACTCATCAAAAATTCTATAGTGCTCCCACTCACTTCTTTGGAAATACAAGTTTCTCATAAACTTTGTAAAAAACCCAAAATCTTTGATCATCTCATCAAAGCGTACATTCCAACTCCGAGATGCTTACTCCAGTCCTTAGAAGGATTGTTGGAGCTTTGCATACTTGTTAGCATCTTTCAGGATTGACAAACCCTTCTGGTTGTATCACATACAACCTTTCCTCAAGAAAATCGTCGAGGAAACAATGTTTTTTTTACATCCTATCTGCAAGATTTCATAAATAATGCAGTAACTGCTAATATAATTCCAACAGACTCTTAGCATCGCTACGAGTGAGAAAATCTCACCGTAGTCAACTCCTTGAACTTGTCGGAAAACATCTTAACGACAAGTCGAGCTTTCTTAATGGTGACACTTACCATCATTGTCCGTCTTCCTTTTAAAATCCATCTGCACCCAATAGCCTTACGACCATCAAGTAGTTCTTCCAAAGTCTATACTTTGTTTTTATACATGGATCCTCTCTCGGATTTTATGGCCTCAAGCCATTCGTCAGAATCTGGGCCCACCATCGCTTCTCCATAGCTCGTAGGTTCATTGTTGTCTAGCAACATGACTTCCAAGACAGGATTACGTACCACTCTGAAGTAGTACGCATCCTTGTCGTCCTACGAGGTTTGGTAGTGACTTGATCCGAAGTTTCATGATCACTATCATAAGCTTCCACTTCAATTGGTGTAGGTGCCACAGGAACAACTTCTTGTGCCCTGCTACACACTAGTTGAAGTGACGGTTCAATAACCTCATCAAGTCTCCACCATCCTCCCACTCAATTCTTTCGAGAGAAACTTTTCCTCGAGAAAGGACCCGTTTCTAGAAACAATCACTTTTGCTTCCAGATCTTAAATAGGAGGTATACCCAACTGTTTTGGGTATTATATGAAGATGCATTTATCCGCTTTGGGTTCGAGCTTATCAGCCTGAAACTTTTTCACATAAGTGTCGCAGCCCCAAACTTTTAATAAACGACAGCTTTGGTTTCTCTAAACCATATTTCATACGGTGTCATCTCAACGGAATTACGTGGTGCCCTATTAAAGTGAATGCGGTTGTCTCTAATGCCTAACCCATAAACTATAGTGGTAATTCGATAAGAGACATCATGGTATGCACCATATCCAATAGGGTGCATTTATGATGTTCGGACACACCATCACACTATGGTGTTCCAGGCGGTATTAGTTGTGAAACAATTTCTACAATGTCTTAATTGTGTACCAAACTCGTAACTCAGATATTCATCTCTATGATCATATCATAGACATCTTATCCTCTAGTCACGACGATCTTCTACTTCACTCTGAAATTACTTCAGACTTGTATTTCATCAAGTAAATATACTTAGAATCTACTCAAATCATCTGTGAAGTAAGAGCATAATGATATTCACTACGTGCCTCAGCACTCATTCGATTGCACACATCAAATGTATTACCTCCAACAAGTTGCTCTTTTGTTCCATCTCACTGAAAACGAGGCCTTTCAGTCATCTTGCCCATGTGGTATGATTTGCATGTCTCAAGTGATTCAAAATCAAGTGAGTCCAAACGATCCATCTGCATGGAGTTTCTTCATGCATATATACCAATAGACATGGTTTGCATGTATCAATCTTTTCAAAAATGAGTGAGTCCAAAGATCCATCTACATGGAGCTTCTTCATGCATTTTATACCAATATGACTCAAATGGCAGTGCCACAAGTATGTGGTACTATCATTACTATCTTATATCTTTTGGCATGATCATGTGTATCACTACGATCGAGATTCAATAAACCATTCATTTTAGGTGCAAGACCATTGAAGGTATTATTCAAATAAACAGAGTAACCATTATTCTCCTTAAATGAATAACCATATTGCGATAAACATAATCCAATCATGTCTATGCTCAATGCAAATACCAAATAACAATTATTTAGGTTTAACACCAATCTCGATGGTAGAGGGAGCATGCGATGCTTGATCACATCAACCTTGGAAACACTTCCAACACATATCGTCATCTCACCTTTAGTTAGTCTCCATTTATTCCGTAGCTTTTTATTTCGAGTTACCAACACTTAGCAACCGAACCGGTATCTAATACCCTGGTGCTACTAGGAGTACTAGTAAAGTACACATTAATATAATGTATATCCAATATACTTCTGTCGACCTTACCAGCCTTCTCATCTACCAAGTATCTAGGGTAGTTCTGCTTCATTGACCGTTCCCCTCATTACAGAAGCACTTAGTCTCGGGTTTGGGTTCTACCTTGGGTTTCTTCACTAGAGCAGCAACTGATTTGCCGTTTCCTGAAGTATCCCTTCTTGCCCTTGCCCTTCTTGAAACTAGTGGTTTTACTAACCATCAACAATTGATGCTCCTACTTGATTTCTACTTTCGCGGTGTCAAACATCGCGAATAGCTCAAGGATCATCATATCTATCCCTGATATGTTATAGTTCATCACGAAGCTCTAGTAGCTTGGTGGCAGTGACTTTGGAGAACCATCACTATCTCATCTGGAAGACAACTCCCACTCGATTCAAGCGATTGTAGTACTCAGACAATCCGAGCACATGCTCAACGATTGAGCTTTTCTCCCTTAGTTTGCAGACTTAAGAAACTTGTCGGAGGTCTCACACCTCTTGACGTGGGCACGAGCCTAAAATCCCAATTTCAGCTCTTGGAACATCTCATATGTTCCGCGACGTTTCAAAATGTCTTCGGTGCCTCAATTCTAAACCGTTTAACATTACGCACTGAACTATCACGTAGTCATCAAAATGTGTATGTCAGATGTTCGCAACATCCACAAACGACGCTCGAGGTTCAGCAGACCGAGCGGTGCATTAAGGACATAAGCCTTCTGTGCAGCAATGAGGACAATCCTCAGTTTACGGACCCAGTCCACATAATTGCGACTATCAACTTTCAACTAATTTTTCTCTAGGAACATATCTTAGTAGAACTAAAGCGTAAGCTACGACATAATTTGCAAAGACCTTTTGACTATGTTCATGATAATTAAGTTCATCTAATCAAATTATTTAATGAACTCCCACTCAGATAGACATCCCTCTAGTCATCTAAGTGATACATGATCCGAGTCAACTAGGTCGTGTCCGATCATCACGTGAGACGGACTAGTCATCATCGGTGAACATCTCCATGTTGATCGTATCTACTATACGACTCATGTTCGACCTTTCGGTCTCTTGTGTTCCGAGGCCATGTCTGTACATGCTAGGCTCGTCAAGTCAACCTAAGTGTTTCGCATGTGTAAATCTGGCTTACACCCGTTGTATGTGAACGTTAGAATCTATCAGACCCGATCATCACGTGGTGCTTTGAAACAACGAACTGTTGCAACGGTGCACAGTTAGGGGGAACACATCTCTTGAAATTTTAGTGAGGGATCATCTTATTTATGCTACCGTTGTTCTAAGCAAATAAGATGTAAACATGACAAACATCACATGCAAATCATAAAGTGACATGATATGGCCAATATCATCTTGCGCCTTTTGATCTCCATCTTCGAGGCGCGGCATGATCACCTTCGTCACTGGCATGACACCATGATCTCCATCATCATGATCTCCATCATCGTGTCTTCATGAACTTGTCTCGCCTACTATTACTTCTACTACTATAGCTAATGATTAGCAATAAAGTAAAGTAATTACATGGCGTTTTTCATTGACACGCAGGTCATAAAATAAATTAAGACAACTCCTATGGCTCCTGCCGGTTGTCATAATCATTGACATGCAAGTCGTGATTCCTATTACAAGAACATGATCAATCTCATACATCACATATATATAATTCATGATATCCTTTTGGCCATATCACATCACATAGCATACCCTGCAAAAACAAGTTAGACGTCCTCTAATTGTTGTTGCGTGTTTTACGTGGCTGCTATGGGTTTCTAGCAAGAACGTTTCTTACCTACGCAGAAGCCACAACGGTGATATGCCAATTGCTATTTACCCTTCATAAGGACCCTCTTCATCGAATCCGATCCGACTAAAGTGGGAGAGACAGACACCTGCTAGCCACCTTATGCATCAAGTGCATGTCAGTCGGTGGAACCTGTCTCACGTAAGAGTACGTGTAAGGTCGGTCCGGGCCGCTTCATCCTACAATGCCGCCGAATCAAGATAAGACTAGTAATGGTAAGCAAATTGAACAAATCATCGCCCACAACTACTTTGTCTTCAACTCATGCATAGAATCTACGCATGGACCTAGCTCATGATGCCACTGTTGGGGAACGTAGTAATGATTCAAAATTTTCCTACGTGTCACCAAGATCAATCTAGGAGATGCTAGCAACGAGAGAGAGGGAGTGCATCTTCATACCCTTGAAGATTGCTAAGCGGAAGCGTTACAAGAACGCGGTTGATGGACTCGTACTCACGGCGATTCAAATCGCGGAGGATCCGATCTAGCGCCGAACGAACGGCACCTCCGCGTTCAACACAAGTATAGCCCGGGGACGTCTCCTCCTTCTTGATCCAGCAAGGGGAGAGGAGAAGTTGAGGGAGAACTCTAGCAGCACGACGGCGTGGTGGCAATGGAATCGTGGTTCTCCGGCAGAGCTTCGCTAAGCACTACGGAGGAGGAGGAGTTGGAGGAGGAGAGGGCTGCGCCAAGGGAAGGTTGTGGCTGCCCTCCCACCCCCTCACTATATATAGGGGGAAGGGGAGAGGGGCCGGCCCCTCTAGATGGATCTAGAGGAGGAGGCGGCGGCCAGGGGAAACCCTAGATGGGTTTGGGCACCCCCACCCCCTAGGAAACTTGCCCCCAAGCCGGGAGGGGCAGCTACCCTAGGGGTGGCGCCCCCACCTCTCTTGGTTATGTGAGAGGGGTTGGGAGGGGCGCACAGCCCCTTAGTGGGCTGGTTTTCCCCTTCCCCTTAGCCCATAAGGCCCCCAAACGCTTGCTGGGGCCTCCGAAACCCCTTCCGGACAAGCTGGCCATAGCCTAGTACCCCCGGAACAATTCCGGACTCCAATACCCTTCGTCCAATATACCGATCTTCACCTCCGGACCATTCCGAAGCTCCTCGTCATGTCCGGGATCTCATCCGGGACTCCAAACAACCTTCGGTAATCACATACTATTTCCCATAACAACTCTAGCGTCACCGAACCTTAAGTGTGTAGACCCTACGGGTTCGGGAACCATGCAGACATGACCGAGACACCTCTCCGGCCAATAACCAATAGCGGGATCTGGATACCCATATTGGCTCCCACATGTTCCATGATGATCTCATCGGATGAACCACGATGCCGGGAATTCAATCAATCCCGTATTCAATTCCCTTTGTCTATCGGTATGTTACTTGCCCGAGATTCGATCGTCGGTATCCCCATACCTCGTTCAATCTTGTTACCGGCAAGTCTCTTTACTCGTTCCGTAACGCATGATCCTGTGGCTAACTCATTAGTCACACTGAGCTCATTATGATGATGCATTACCAAGTGGGCCCAGAGATACCTCTCCGTCATACGGAGTGACAAATCCAAGTTTCGATTTGTGCCAACCCAACAGACACTTTCGTTGATACCTGTAGTGCACCTTTACAGCCACCCAGTTACGTTGTAACGTTTGGTACACCCAAAGCATTCCTACGGTATCCGGGAGTTGCACAATCTCATGGTCTAAGGAAACGATACTTGACATTATAAAAGCTCTTAGCAAATGAACTACACGATCTTGTGCTATGCTTAGGATTGGGTCTTGTCCATCACATCATTCTCCTAATGATGTGATCCCGTTATCAATGACATGCAATGTCCATGGTCAGGAAACCATAACCATCTATTGATCAACGAGCTAGTCAACTAGAGGCTTACTAGGGACATGCTGTGGTCTATGTATTCACACATGTATTACGGTTTCCAGTTAATACAATTATAGCATGAACAATAGACAATTATCATGAACAAGGAAATACACTAATAACCATTTTATTATTGCCTCTAGGGCATATTTCCAACAATGTACTGGCTGATTGCTTTTGGATGTGCCAAATGAAGTTGCTACCTTATGATATTGTTGCTGAAAATTGTGTTCTATGTCAGTATATATTATTATGTTGTTTTTCTTGAAAATAAAAATGAAATGCTGCCGAATTACTTCTAAACCAAACGTTGGAACGGAACCAACCCGTTCTACTTTTTTGCACCTACCAAACACAGGAATGGAACCGACCCGTTCCTCTGGAATGGAACCATTCCATTCCGTGACTGTTGGTTCCTCAACCAAACACACCCTAAAGAAATTGGCATGTTTGACGAAAGTTTGGACACACACCCCTCACAAACCAGAGCAACTCGCTAGAAGGTTCGTGGTTCCGAGAGGGAACATTGCATGTTTGATGACGAATGGGAGATAGCTTCCTCTTACGGCCTTCAAATTTTTTCTATGTCTAACATGCACTACTACAACTGTAATGTGAAATTTTGGAAAATTCTAGGGGTCATTTGACCTTTTAAAGACATTTAAGTGATTTTCTAACCATTTAATGACCGTACTTCAAATTTGAACTACATCTACATGCAACGCCTAACCAAAACGGTTTGAAAAATCATATCTGTGTACTTGTGTGCGAGTTAATTCCATGTGCAGTAAATTAGAAGGAATTTTCAAACATATTGGTCTCACGAGATGGACACATGCATACGTATGCATGGAGTGACATGACATTTTAATTAAAAAATAGAAAAATGATCAGAAACACATGAAACCTTGGTTGATGTAATGTCATGCCACCAAGATGATGTGGTAAAGAAATTGGCATGTTTGACGAACGTTTGGACACACGCCCCTCACAAACCGGAGCAACTCGCTAGAAGGTTCGTGGTTCCAAGAGGGAACAATGCATGTTTGATGATGAACGGGAGATAACTTCCTCTTAAGGCCTTCAAAAATTTTCCTACGTTTAACGTGCAACGGTCATGTGAAAATTTGGTAAATTTCAGGGGTCATTTGACCTTCTAAAGACATTTAAGTGATTTACCATTTAATGACCGTAATTCAAATTTGAACTACATGTACATGCAACGCCTAACCAAAACGGTTTGAAAAATCGTATTTTTGTGTACTGGTGTGCGAGTTAATTCCATGTGCAGTAAATTAGAAGGAAATTTCAAACACATTGGTGTCAAATTATGGGCACATGCATGGAGTGCATGCCATGGCATTTTAATTCCAAAAAATTAAAAAATGATCAGAAAAACATGAAACCTTGCTTGATTTAATGTCATGCCACCAAGATGATGTGGTAAAAAAATTGGCCTGTTTGATGAAAGTTTGGACACACACCCCTCACAAACCGGAGCAACTCACTAGAAGGTTCGTGGTTCCGAGAGGGAACAATGCATGTTTGCTGACGGACGGGAGATAGCTTCCTCTTACGGCCTTCAAATTTTTTCCTACGTTTAACGTGCACTAATACAACTGTCATGTGAAAATTTAGAAATTTTCAGGGGTCATTTGACCTTTTAAAGACATTTAAGTGATTTTCTAACCATTTAATGACCGTAATTCAAATTTGAACTACATCTACATGCAACGCCTAACCAAAATGGTTTGGAAAATCATATTTTTGTGTACTTGTGTGCGAGTTAAAAAATCATCAGACGATGTAAATATCTGGTGTTCAAAAAAGAAAATGTAAAGATCTAGCAAGACAACCGGCCCCCACACGATTGGCACTCTATCTCGCGGCTCGAGGTTTGGTAGGTGATTGGCAGGGATCATTAATCGGACACGGTTATGTATTGGAAACCGTCAGCTATTATGTTCACACACGGATTTGCTGCGGGAATTGTGTGTAATTCAAACTACAGTGCTCGTAAATTTTGGCGACCGGCGTGTGTACTGTCCCCGTCGATCTAGATTCCGGCCGCCAGTAAATACTACCTTGCTCACATTGTCCCACCTGCATTCTCATCTACATCCTCCCCTCGCTCGCCCTCTCTCTCTCTCAAATCTCTGCCATGGCGCCGCCGGTCTGCCCACGCGCCGATGAGGAGTCCCCCCCCC